>NC_079895.1:2240041-2246185 GCF_024868665.1 Triplophysa rosa | reverse complement strand
AGAGAGAGAGAGAGAGAGAGAGAGAGAGAGAGAGAGAGAGAGAGAGACGAGAGAGAGAGAGAGAGAGAGAGAGAGAGAGAGAGAAGAGAAGAGAGAGAGAGAGAGAGAGAAAGAGAGGAAAGAGAGAGAAAGAGAGAGCAGAGAGAGAGAGAGAGAGAGAGAGAAGAGAGAGAGAGAGACGAGAGAGAGAGAGAGAGAGCAGAGAGAGAGAGAGAGAGAGAGAGAGAGAGAGAGAAGAGAGAGAGAGAGAGAGAGAGAGAGAGAGGAGAGAGAGAGAGAGAGAGAGGAGAGAGAGAGACAGAGAGAGAGAGAGAGAGAGAGAGAGAGAGAGAGAAGAGAGAGGGAGAGAGAGAGAGAGAGAGAGAGAGAGAGAGAGAGATTGGCAGAGAGATTAGAGGTGGAATTCCTGCTGCTAATACTTTGGTGGCTCTCGCCTGCTCTCTCCGCCAGAAGAGAGAAGGAAAACCACCTTTGTTGCCATCTCTCTCTCTCTCTCTCTCTCTCTCTCTCTCTCTCTCTGACTGCTGATCTTGTACTTGTCAGCCTTAAAAAAAGAAATCTGTGCCAAAACAGCTCATTGTGTGACAGTGATTCTCAAGGCGGACACCACAAACATGTTACTGGAAAGGGTGCACATAATCAAGACATGGGCGGAGTTTAACATTTGTGCTGGCACTGTGAAAATGTTTTGTCAGCTAAATGTATTTTTTATTCAAGTCAAAACGACTGCTTAGATAAATTCAGTGTAACAGAAGTGGCCAAAAGTGATGTCCAACTTTGGAAAACTGACACATTCGCCCCTTATTCATTGAAAATGTTAAAAATGACACACACAGCTTACTGAGTCAAGAATTGCTGCTATAATCAAAAACAAGAAAGAAGAAATATATTTTTTATGTAAAATAAAAAGGAGTAATATTATATAAATAAATATATTGTGCAATAAATAAATATATAACAAATGAATTATTCAAATAATAAATAAAGTAATAATTGCATAATTAAAATAATAAATTATTCAAATAATATTATTAATTACTGTTTGCTTTATTCACTGCAATATACTGTATTTGTATATTAACATAAAATCCATACTGTATTCCCTGATGATCTGTAAAATGACCAAGATTATTGTTTTGTGCCATAAACCTCAAAACCTTGTGATGGTTTAACTGAATCTGAATCCAGTCATTACAAGCAAATATTGTACAATTATCCTCTCCGAACATAACTTTTGCCCACTACTGCTTATGCATACTAGCAAATGTGCCTTTTTTTCCTCGTTTAATCCTTAAAGCCGATACAACAAACACATTTAAATCTATTATTACTTATCTAGTCCTGGGAGAAACATTCACCTAAGAGGCAACACCCGAGATATTTTGACTTGACAAATCTGAGCTCAGTTTGACACATTGTTGACATCTCTTCTCAAACTCCAATGACAGACACATTTTTTTTTTCAGGAGAAATATACGAGATGCAGATGAGACTTTCCATTTGCTCTCCTTTTAATCTCAATGATGTTTGGAAGAAATTATTGACACGTTAAAGAGATTTGATAGCATAATTACGCCAACAAAAGTCATTTTTAAGAGTTCGGCAAAAATGTTCCGAATTAAAATGCTCTCTAAAGCACATTCGCCCGGACACTTGAATGTCAATATCAATCAAAGAAACCCCACAAACCTCGGCTACAAGTGTTAAAAAAACAGATCTAATCTCTTTCATCCACCCGTGCCTGACACGGCCTGGCTTTTGAGGGAGCGAGTGACTTGTTAGTACTCTAAGCAACACAAGGAACAGATGTGTCCCTGGCACTGGATGGATGGTCACAGTCCATCTGGACAGCACAGTTCTGGACAGGCGTGATGAATACAGCTTCATCACTGAATGACCGTCATCAATCCAATGCGGCCCGTCCTCTCTGACAGCAGCAGGGCCCCAGGTGGGGCCGCCCAGAGAGAGGCCATTCCAGAATGCAGGTCAATCAGCACCAGACCGAGCCAATATTAGCTCTCCATATAAAGAATGCTGGACGCATTATGCCATGAGATCAACCGCAGGCTTTTCTAGCTCTGAGAAAAAAACCGGATCGGGTGAATCATGGGGGTTTTGATGTGGATGCTGTACGCCAGGTGTGGATTTATTTCTCACACAGGAGGCTAACAACATGTTTCCTTAAGAGAGAAAAAGACAAGAGATGAACTAGAAGAGAGATGCAATTTAGTGAAATCACACCCTTCAAAGAAACAGTTCAGCCCAAAATCATCTAAAAACCTGTGACTCTTTATTTAGTGGAACACAAAAGAAGATATTATGAGAAATGTCTCTGTGGTTTTGTGTTCATACAATGGAGGTCAATGGGGTTCAGTGTTGTTCGGTTATCAACATTCTTCAAAATATCTTCTTTTGTGTTCTGCAGAAGAAAGAAAATCATACAGGTTTGGAATGACATGAGGGTGAATAAATGATCAAATCATTTTCATATTTGGATGAACTATCCCTTTAATGCATCGGCAACGTGATGCCACTTTCCACGCCAGCAAATCTTCTTTAAATCTATCGAGGGACCAAATCAAATGAAGTCGGTGCAGCGTTCCTGCCGGGCCGAGGAATCGCAGGTCTGACCTTGTCAAGGCCCATTTTGAATATGTTAACACTCGGGTGTTGCCTTGAACTGCCACAACTTCAGATGCAACACTTTTAATGCTTCCCAGAGCTGCCCATAATAAATATCTCACTGGATGGCCGCTGGACGTTTCACCTTGTTTCCAAAGCCCTAAACGGCTCTGCGGAAGATCAAAACCGTTTACCTCCGCCCGGTTCCTGCGGCGCTAAAACCGTCTGCTATCCTCTTCATCATGGACCTGAAGATGGAGGAGAATGAAATAGATAGAAAGAAATTGAGAGAAAGATCTGTGTGACAGTTTTTATAATGAGTTGTAGTACTGGCTATGGGAGGGGGGATTCAGGGCCTTGATGTCAGATCAGCGAGGACATATTAGCCAGAGAGGGTGGTTCAATAACGTGCGTGTTTATGAATGACACGTCTGAAACCCTGAACCTGGGAGGCCTCGTGATGCACACCTGAAACATCTATTCTCCTGCATCCTGAATTTAATATGCATGTTGCATTAGCTAATGCAACATTAGTCGTTGTTTGGGTCAGTGCACTTTCATAATGTACTTAAAGTGCTCTATTGTCACACAAAGAACATGTTTTTTGTACTTCTTAAGATAAAATCTAAGTGTACTCAACTATGCTATTCTGAGACAAAGATATTTTAGTATATTAAGTCCATAATTAGTGCATGAAACTAGAGCACTTTAAAGTACATTTAAGTGTATTATAGTGCACACTTTTCACCTGGGACGGATCAATATTGGGACAACTGCATTTAAAGGAACAGTTCACCTTCAGAATGAAAGTTCTGTCATCATTTATTCAACCTGTTGTCATTTTAAACCCGTGTGATTTTCTTTCTTCTGCAAAACACAAAAGATATTTTGAAAAACGTTGGTCCCCATTGACTTCTATTGTATAGACACAAAATCAATGCAAGTCACTGGGGACCATTCTTCAAAATATCTTCTTTTGTGTTCTGTAGGAGAAACAAGTCATTCAAGTTTGAAATGACAAGAGACGTGAATATAATGCATTTTCATTTTGAAGGTGAACTATTCCTTTAATAGGACAAGTGTTTATGTTAAATGTTTTTCTACGACCCGCTAAAAAAGACACGTTCCTGCATGCAAACAGAAGATTGACACAACAGAACGACCGTAGAGAATTTTTTATTAATGAAGAACAATTTGAACAGTATTATACAAATAAGAGTACATAAACCTATACAAGTCAGGGGTCTCAAAAAATAAAAAAATAAAAAATGAAAGAAAGAAAAAGAACGGCCGTGGAGATGTTACAAATCGACCACAAATTCTACTGTAGTTCGCATAAATTCAAAAATTATTATTTACTTATCAAATAAATCAATCACAAATCCATCAGACTTTCCGTGCATGAATCCTTACATTTATTTTGTTTAAAGGAGTAGTTCACCAAATAAATGAAAATCTCTCTCACCCAATGTGAGATGTATATCACTTTCTTTCAGTTTAACACAAATGTTTTTTTAATACATAAACGTTAACTTTTTTTAAATTCCTAAAACCATTGATAACTAAATCTCATTGGTTTTAACGTGTCTCGTGATGAAATATCATACGACAACCATCGGCACATGAGAACCAATGAGATTTGAAGTTGTCGGCGTATTTGATTTTAACGTCCAGCATTTTGGATTCAATCTAGCTACTGTAAATAAGCTCAAATTGATTATGAATAGTTATCTCAGGTTTGATTAAATCATCAAAATATGAGGTTTATGCTAAAAAAATGGAAAATACAAAAACGTTTAAGGTATATTTAGATAGAGATTATTTGGTAGAAAGGCAAAGTACATTTTATAGGAATGTGTGTTTCATTAAAAAAAAATCAAAAAGTGAACGTGTAGGAAATAAAGCAAATATTGACTTATTATTTTTATTAAAAAACCATGTTCAACTAAAGAAAGGAGATCATATACTGTACATTATCTTTTCAAAACAACCCTCTTTTACCCACACGGTTTTGTGCTGCTTTAATTGCAATAAATATTATCACCTGATGTCTAATATATATTTATAGACACTATCCTAACTAACTACCTAACTAGCTAACTACTTCCCTCTGTCTAAAGCAAAGCTTTTAATGACTTCAAATGAGCCACATTTTCTAACTCTTCACCTGAGGTGCATTAGCATCATACTGTACCCTCATTGACCACAAACCGCGACTCTTATCGAAAGAGTTGTGATAAATTAGCAATTAATCCTCTTCTTTATCCCGCTGTTTGTGAGTTTATGGCACAGCCCTATAAATAGCGTTAGCATATGTACTCAGCTGTCATGGAGAGAGAGCGCAGGAACAAGGGTCCGCGTGACCCCGGCGAGCCGAGGAATCCAAACTCTTATACATATTTATTGGTGAGCCTCACCTTTAGACTTGCTGACAGCAAACTTGGGCTTGTAACGGCAATCCCGGCCAAAAGAAATGTTAGGATGCTCTTGCGACACGCTGCAAAGGCAAATATGGCAGATCGGCCCATTTATTCACGCTTTTGTCTTTAAATAGCTCATTATTTTCATCACATATGAAGCGGTTTGTTTTCATAGCCATGATTTAAGCGCTCTGCCCTGCTATAGTAATAAACCTCATCTTTTGTCCATGGCTCTGGGTCTTCCCATGCAGATGTTAATTAGCCGGGATGTTACACAAAAGCAGGATATCTTTTGCTAACAATATAAAACAATAACATTTGATTTGGACCGAGAACGAGGCCTGGAGGGCTTCCAGAAGCTTCTACACGGGACTGTTTGCAGAGAAAACACGATTATTTCTAGACAAACTGATGTTTGCGATAACGCGCCACTGCGGGAATGCTTTCGTGTCAGGTGTCAATCACACGCTTGATTGTATTCAAGTTGAGTTTCTATTAAATCTGAGCAACTTCACACGGCGGTAAGCGTTAAGAGAGCGATAACAATAAGAGATTGACAAATTCGCACTAAGCGTTTTTTTATTTTTTAAGTAAAATGCTGAAAAATGTGAGCATGCAATTCTCTAAATTCTTTAAATTTAGAGAATTCTTTATTCTTTAATCTTTATTCTTTAATTCTTTATTCTTTAAATTCTTTAAATAAATTCTTTCTTTAAAAAAAAAGAGTGAAGAGCGTAAAAAAGATTGCTTTGAATTTTCAAATTAATGAGACAAAAAGAGGGAGAAAATTTAAACAAATGATGTAACTCGGCTAGACAGACAAACGACGAAAGTATTGTTGTTGTTGAGAGATTTAGGATCTGTTGCTGTTGGTCGGCTCTGACCTCGTCTGCTGCGGTGAAAGGGTGAGAGAGAGAGAGAGAGAGAGAGATGCTTTTGCACAGTTCTGCTGCCCTGTCATTTTCTCAGCAGGACATCTCTTGGGAAAATCAGAAGGACGGACAGAGAGAGAGAGAGAGAGAGAGAGAGAGAGAGAGAGAGAGAGAGAGAGAGAGAGAGAGAGAGAGAGAGAGAGAGAGAGAGAGAGAGAGAGAGAGAGAGA
>NC_079895.1:2008961-2237374 GCF_024868665.1 Triplophysa rosa | reverse complement strand
AGACAGACAGACAGGCAGGCAGGCAGGCAGACAGACAGACAGACAGGCAGACAGACAGACAGAAGACAGACAGACAGACAGACAGGCAGGCAGGCAGGCAGGCAGGCAGGCAGGCAGGCAGGCAGACAGACAGGCAGGCAGGCAGGCAGGCAGACAGGCCTGATGTCAGAGCCGCTGTGGCTGAAGAATCTCGTCTCGGTCCCGAATGATGTTGATTCTGTGAAGTCTGCTGGAAACTGACAGTAATCTGCTTTAACTCAGACAGATTGACACACGGCACAAAGAGTAAAGAGAGAAGAACGGCAGAGAGATAAGACACACGAGACAGACACATGTTTAGTTAAACACACCACAGAGGAGAGATTTTAATATCTCAAATTAAAAACAACATTTTTGCAATTCCGTTTGGTGACGCTGGTGGCTCGTGCTTCTCAAACAGTTCTCCTGAGAAAAAGACCCTACAACGTCATGTGTGCTGTCCTCTTATATTACAGCTGTGTATTGATGTCTATTGGTTCTTTGTCTGAATTTAGGAATTTTTACAAAGAAAATCTATGTATTTACCCTCATACTGTACACATCCAGTGCTTGTACAGTAGTTGGTTTTCTCGCTCTCGTCTACCAGCGGTACTGCGGCATTCTGTCTGTGATGAGAGAAGTGTGTGCGTGTGTGTGCGTGACATTAGTTTTCATCCTCATTCTCACAGTGGCATGTGTCTGTTCCATGTGAGTTTTGCCAGGTTTCCTTTTATATCCATTAACACACAAAGACTCTAAACATCATTACCCGCAGGAATGTGACCGGGTCAGAGTATGAAAGCTTCTAAGATCAACAGCGAGGGTTTGTGTTTAACAGCGCACTGATTCTCTCCTTTAGATGAATTCTCTCCATAGTGCAGCATAATTCTAGATTCATCCTGTTCGAATTCAAGGCTGCCGGGTGTAAAGGACAAAAGAACCTAAAGTGAAAAAATGAACTAAATATATCAACAGTTAGGTGACGTTAGCCTCTTGTGTGGTTGTGCTCGTGTCTGGTTAAAAAAAATGCTTCAATAAAACACTGTTTATTAAAAACAATATCTTATTCTATGTGTTGATGAAAGGCGTCCTGGGGAGGGACGCCTTTACTGTTAGTAAACATTGTGATGCGTTTTTGTGGGCGGAGCTTAGCTGGAGGCAGAAAGATCCCCCTGACCGCATTACTAATGCTAGGTAGCACGTTTTGTTTGCTTGCTTTTTGACAATGACTAGAAAAAAATCTGATTATATTTGAACATGTAAGGTCGCTCACTGTCTAGGACCGAGATTGTTTTGAAAAAGTTTAACGCCAGGAACCAGGCCGACATGTACGCGCTCACTCAATGGATCCAGGGACAAACCTCCAGATAGTTAACTGCTAGTTGTATAACTAATAAAGTTAGCTAGCATACCCTATGCGTCCAAAAGACAACGCGAAAAAAATAACCTTGTTCCCCGGTTTCTGATTTGGGCATATGTGAGATGTTTTTAGACACAAATCATAATCGCACCAACAAAAGACAGTCGTTTTTAATCTTAAGTGTTATGAAGTGAAACGCGGGCATTTTTGATGATCGTTTCTGTTCAGTCGGCTCGTTTTATTGTGTTTAACTACAGCTGTCGTCAGTGTTTTTGTTTGGCAGTGGCAGCAGGTATGTGTTAAAATATCAAATTGGAGACCGTATTCTGTCGATCGTGGCACTAAACAACACAATAAGATGATACTTTAAACTCCTTATGTAGCGGAATCTGTTCTGGTTTGTTTTGGCCGCCTCAAGTTTTGCCTTTGTTTTGCCTCCAGCTAATGCCGTGACGTAAGCGCGACGTTGGCGCAAAAGGGGTCCGATTTTACCTAATTTTACAACAATTAAACAAATGTGATATTGTGCAGGGATACAAAAAGCTGCTTCCGTAACCAAAATCAAGTGAGAAACTTAAAATTAATGTTTTTTTTGTCATACTGATGTTGCCGTTTTAAAGCTGCGTTCAATTAATATATCATTAACATTACATCTACAGTATGAATCCTGTAAACTCAATATTATCTAAGCCTATCTAAACATAAATAAAAATATTTTTTAGAATTTGTTCATATTAGATATTGTATCTCATCGATGGGCCTTGATCATGAAACACAAGAGGAAATCGTTTGTGTGTAAATTGTTGTAAACAGTGTAAAACCCAGAGTAAATATAAACAGGATTTACACAGAAATGTGTTCTGCTTGTTCTTCATGAGCAAGGCCGCTGTATATGAGCTTGAATGCCATCAGCAAATAAATAAACCTGCACTCGAGCAACACTTCAGCATTTTTAACTGCAGAGGATCGATGTTTTAAGAGAAGCTTGTTTAAACCACAGCCCACTAATAGGACGTTGAACGCTTTTTGACATGTGACACGGGTTCCATCATACTACTTTCCCACATATGAGGAACGTTTCAGCCTGTGACAAATCTGCTGCTGACGAGAATACCAACCACCAGATTTAAAAACAACCTCTTCAAACAATGTTTTTAAAAACAACTACTATCACACCAAAGCGAAATGTAACAGATTTTGGTAACTGTAATAAGGTTTTTTATGTTTAATTCTTTCCAGAAACTTTTCGTTAAGCTGGCTGAAAGTCTCGTCACATACTGATAGCAATTGCAGTAAAGTGGTCAAAATATGCTTAGTACAATACCAACATTACTAATAATTAGGTCGACCGATATGCAATTAAATGAGTAAACTGGATACACACAGAAAATAAGTGAATCTAAATGAACAATTATTGTGTATTATGTGCCTAGTTAGTAACAGACTTGAACACATGAAAAGGTCCACACATGACGTTGTATTAATTGTGGGTCACTAAACATGGCTTAATATGAATAAAATATAGCAATTTAAACATATCGATACTTACCATACAATTTTAGTATCTTTTCATACTACATTACTAAGTGGCAAATGCCTGTATCTTAGTGGCATTTTTATAAATAAAATGCTAATGTGCTGTATGGAGGCCAAACAGAAAAATATATCGTCCATATGTAAAAATATATATGAGCTGATGCTGATAATTAAAAACTTCCAAATATCAGCCGATATATCGGACAGGGCAACATATCGGTCTATCACTACTAATAATGCTTTCAACATTACTAATATATGATTAACATTAAACTCTATGGGGTGGTTTCTTGGACAATGTTTAGATTAAGCCAGGACTAGGCCTTACTCAAATTAGGAGGTTGAAGTAGTTTTTACAAACAAGACCAGTGTTGGGTGTAGCTAGTTACTAAGTAATTAGTTACTGTAATGTAATTACTTTTCCCTTGGAAAAAGTAAAGTACGGGATTACTCTTATTTTTCTGTAATTTAATTACAGTTACTTCTGATGCAAATAAAATAAATACTGTGTGTAATATAGTATGTGTGTGCAATAGTGGAATTGGCAACAAAATTCAAAGTCTAACTTTAAAACCCGTATAACGTATAATTCTCACATTAGTAATACTTTGGTCAGTTAAAAATACCACTTTATGTAGTTTTATATTATTTATTTGAATGAATTAAAAGAGCCGTTTCATGTCTATCCTTGAATCACTTAAATAATCAAGGTTGATGTAGGATATAGAAAGTAAGTAGTAAGAAGTAATTAAATACTTTTTTGAGAGAGTCATTTGTAAAGTAATCTAATTACACTATTGAATATGTCATTAGTAACTAATAATTCATTCTTTTATTGACCGTTTTAAACGTTTTTTTGTCTAGTACTAGTCTTTAAGGTTCAGTGTATGAAATTTAGCAGCATCTAGTAGGCAGGTTGTGAATTGCAACCAACGGCTCACTCCACCCCTCCCTTTCGAAGCACTACGGTGGCTGACACAGGACAAAGATGTCATCACGTTTTTCGCTTCTTTGCCGAAGGAGACAACAAATTCATGAAACACGCCCTGTAGCAGTTTGTCCATTTAGGGCTACTGTAGAAACAACATGGCCAATTTGGGGACCCGCGGTGTTTGTAGATAGAAATAGCTCATTCTTGGGTAATAAAACCATAACGCTTCATTATGTAAGGTCTTTATACACCGCACATAGTTATGTATATTATATTACATCGATCCTCCAAAAAATGACACCTTTAAGCCCCGCCCAGGAAACCACCCCGTTATTTAATGCACAATGAACTAACATGACTGAATAATGAACAATCGACAAATGCTATAAAACATCAAATGAAGTTTCTTTCCAACAAGATTGCATCATTGTGATGGTGTTTATTATTTAAATTCAACTCATAAATATGAAATCACTCCAACGTGACTTCAGTATTAGTGCTCTTTCAGAGCACGGTTTGACAATCTATATGGTTTCTATGGCCCTGAGACACCCTATAGCCAGAGAGAGAGAGAGAGACATGGGGAAAGTAAGAGCGAGAGAGACAGGGAGCGCGAGAGATGGAGAGGTGACGGAGAAGCGGAGTGGTTTGCGGGGGAGAGGGGCAGCTGCCGGCTGGGATTAGATACCTGAATCCAATCTCGAAGAGCAGAGGGTTCCAGCCGCGCTAAAGTGTTTTCAGGAAAATTTCTCATGTTCCCCCGCCAGCTGATTACTTCCAGATTTTAGTTCTGCTTCGGTGAAGATGAGCTGCACGGACACTTTTTGTCAGCTGCGGTTAAGATGCAGTCGGACACCGGTGAGATGTGCTGTATAATCACCGCTAAAGCAGGAAAAGTGTGGGAAAGCCACTGGCCAATCACCGTATGAAAATGGACGTGACATTAAATCATGAAATGGCACACTATACGTTTAGACATGCGGGACGGTGGGCTTTGATGTGAAATCGAGTTAAAGGTGATGGGTGTCAGTCTTTTTCTGTGTTAAAATACTTTCTCCTTTGCCAGTTTGTCGTTCCCAAAAAAGCGTAACATGGTCACTCGTTTGTCTTGTTTGAGATCGACCAATGATGTGAGCTTGGGGAGGGACTAACCGTTTAGCCCACCAATGATAGAAGACTGATGCTTTGTATCCTGGTTGCCAAGGCGTTGCTAGGATGTTCTAAGATTTGATAATTGAATATGGCGGATTCGCTATTTACACGGCGGAATATGCAAGAGCAAAGACTGGACGCTTATCCAGAGAGGAAACGCATCTGCAGACTATCTACAGGACAAGCCGGATTTTTTATCTTAATGCACACAATAATAATCTTTTACATTGTAGTCCATTTATTTTTCATATTTGGCATCCCTCTGTGTGTAATAAGCAGAATGTACGAGCGCTGTGCACCTGCCTATAGGCGCATATTACTAACTCACTCTTTAGATGACCAAAACCATATTGCGCCATTGACTTTAGACCAGGCTTGAGTTGGTCTATTTTCAGTTCCAACAATGCGCCTGAACACACCTCTTTTTTAGACCAACACGCCCATGAGCGCACAAATAGGCGCAAATGAATTTGCTATTTAAACAACGCGGCGCAGGACGGGACACTGAGAACTGCGTCGGGCTGAACTAGTAAAAACACTAGTGCCGCGCCTTGAGCCGGGTGTATGATAGGGCCCTTAGAGTTTCACATTAATATGTTTAAAGAGTACATTCCTCAATATTTTTAAGGGCTTATTTTGGTTTATGGAGTGTCCGACAACAAGTTTATGTACATACATGATGTAAAAATACTATTATTTCGTAATAATAAGCAGTTTTTATTACCTTACTTCTTGACTGACTCTCAAATGATTCGTTCCGCGATTCATCTGCGTAATCTCCGCCTTTCCGCCAGCGTAGTCTGATCTGATTGGTCAGATAGTGTAGTCTGCTGTGATTGGTCAGATGGTCTAGTCTGCTGTGATTGGTCAAACGCGTTCAGCATGTGTCGCAAATGGACCGCCTATCATTACTGCTGTATTACGGTTTGCAGGTGGTTGGATATTAACAGTGTATAGAGAGAGATGGCGTCGATTTTACCTTACCAGTTCGAGCCCGAGTCTGACGAATCATTCTTTAATCCTTATACAGATGCCAGTAAGAAAAAGGACTGTTTTAGACACTTCTCTTGTAACAGTTAGTTATCACGGCATACAGTGTACGGTGTTCGTATCTTCAGATGTTATTATAACTATAGTACACCACGCAGTTCTTGAAATAAAGACTTTGCGAGTTAATATGGTTGAACACTTACATTAGCGCAACGAGTTTATAGCTAACGTTAGGTAAACAAACAGTAACAACCCCAAAAATAACGGTAACGTTAGCTAAACACAGACATGAGATAACGTCACACAAATTTAATTTTAAGTAAAGACAAAAATAAAGAGTCACACTTACAGGTTGTGATTCGGTGGAGCTTACAGGTCCAAATAAAGTTGGTATTGCAACATCTTTTAAGGAAAGACGTTTAATGTATCCTGCAGTAAAGGCGCCAAGATTGATGAAGCAATCTTCGGTAAAATGACGCGCGCAAAGTAAAACGTTCGGTTTATACTCCTTTGGTGTCGTTTGAAAAATAAATAGTAACCATTTTTTCCTCAGAAGTTCTTCCTTTGGTAGTGAAAATAAGACTGACTTTGTTTCACTACATAGAACACAGCTTCTCTTAGACATGATGCACACGTCACGAACGAGCTAGTACAGTGTTTGGGGAGAGTTAAGTTTTCGCAGTCAGTAGGCGGGGATTTTTCTAGTGACGTAGGTACATTGTGGTTAAAGATTCGGACAGGTCATGGCTTGTTCGCGTGATTCAGAGTCGATTACCTTTTTTATAAGCTAATAACTTTGTTATTCGTTCACCTTCGGATTTACAACTTGGCAGATTGCGTACATTCAAACACGGCAAAATTAAACACTTCATGAAATGTATTTTTTATGATCTCGAGGAATGTACTCTTTAAATGGTGTTGTCAAGCCAACCTAATAAAAACCAATCTGTAAAGCATCAAGTGCTGTTTTAAAATGAAATAAAACGGGAATTCTAGATTCATCACACAAACGTCAGATGTCAAAAAGCGCCCGTTCCAAACTCTTTTCTCACACTGCTTAAAGTTCATGAGGGAGTTAAATCAAAGCGACGCCTATTTCTGATGCCACGCGACTAACAAACGCTTGTTCTTTTCTCTCTCTCTCTTTTCTAAACAAATGTCAGTTCTGCTCTTTTTACTTCTTCTCATTAACCTCGGCTTGCTCTTCCGACTACACACTTCTCACCGCACCCCTCAGTCTCCTGCCAGACTCCACGCTCCTCCTGGGACCCGTGTGGAACGGAGAGGTTGGTTAATCATATACCCTTAAGCTCCGTGAGATTCATCCACAGAGAGATTTTTATTGGCACCCGCTGTCTTCTCAACCTTGTGTTGTTGTTTTTTTTTTACGTTTTCATGATTTTTATGACTTCATGATCGAATCATCAGATCATCAAAGTGCTTTATGGTGAACTTGATCTTAAAAAGTTGAGGCTGAAGTAACCACATAATATTCAGGTCATTTCAACAATGCAGAATTTTAATGTCCTCGTTATATAATCTATGGCTAAAATAATATAGAATACAAGAAAAAACGAACTAGTATTATTTACTTCTTTATTTTAACAATGAAGTATAAGGGGGAAGATTTCATTAGTTTGGATTTTATCATTCGTGTCCTCGGGTGTTACATGTATTATCTTCTAAAACAGAAAACTGGCATCTTATTACAAAACATTTTTGCTTCTTGCTTATAATATTTATCGACAGTACCATATATAGTTGGATATATGATGTAAACCCTCATCTCAAAGCCTATGCACCCTCGAAGTGATACTATTTATATTCTGGTGTTGTTATCTTGCTGTTTTTCCTGTAAATATTTGTACGAATTTACTTTAACTTCATAATGCATCGACGGACACATGCAATTTCAGAAACCTGGCAGCACGCTTCGGCTGAACTGCTCACATTAGGCCTTTGTACAAATTGTCACGAAAAACTTGATAAAAGCAAATAAACTTGCTACATTTGTGCTCAAAATGAAAAGGGTGGAAATATTATCCGAAGTATAAAAACACAAAGGTTTATCTCTATCAGTCAGCCCCAGTGTGAGCACAGGAACACTTACTGTTATGAGGAGCTCTGGTGTGTTGTTCAGTCCATCTCTGGTGTAGAGCCGTACAATCTCAATAATTCAGCAGTGGGATTGCTACACTGTGTAAACACAGCAGAAGACAAGATGAGCAGCACATCATCTCCTCTACAAACTAGTTTTTTTTAAAAGTGGAACCAGTTCCATTCCCAACCCCACTCTTGATATCTGTATTTATCCCGAACTTCATTGCACCAAACAGATGCAGATTCACAAACAGTTAAGAGAAGATCGTACATCATCGTCTGCTGTGGTGATTAACTCATCACGCGGTTACTATAGTAACGACACAGCATCCGTAGGGGGGTGCAGTCATTACAATTAACCTCTATCATATTGTCTCTTCTCTTTTAATATATTTGACTATGTAACCTATATTATCAAGGTAACTTCAAAAAGAAAAGAAAAAACGCTCGAGGACAATTTTTCGGATTCCTCATGATTTTACAAGCAGAACTCAAAACTCATGGTGCAATTATTTGGGGCAACCTGTAAGAAAAAATCAGATGAGATCTCTGAACAATTGCTAGACATCAATGAGTTAAAATAAAGAGCAAATGGAAACTTTAGAAGAGACGTCAACAATGTCACAAACCGAGCTCAGATTTGTCTCGTCTGCAATCAAAAGTCAATATTATTGAAGATCTCGATATGAGCTCCAACATTTCTCATCACATTTTCCCAAATCCAGATTATTTGACCTTTTCTCTTCATGCGTTTCAACAATCATCTCTTTTGTGTTTGTTTTTATTTTTCCTAAGCAATTTGGGGAGAAACATCTGAGACTTGATGTTGAAATGAAGACCTTCTGAGCTATTTGAAGAACTCAGGCTAAAGAGGCAACACGAGACGTATCATTTAAGCTCTCATCAAAACCAGTCCGTCTCCATTCACACTCCCTGAAGGGAATACAGCAGAAGTTCTCATTGTGGGCATTAAATGTGCCACCAGCGAACGTGTTTTCCTCGATGTTTATTCAATTTCTGGTGCGAGGACAGCGATTAGCGGCTGTCTGACTGACATTTCCAGCCAGAGTTGTCATTTTTTGCGCTGTATTTGTGTTAACTGCTCAATAGAAGCGGTTTATTTAGCTTTATTAATCGATGTATTGCTCCCTGAACTCTCTGTTAAGTCGCTTTGGATAAAACCACCTGCTAAATGACTAAATGTAAATGTATTGAAGGACAGAAAGGTTTCCCTCTTTGAAAAATGTGTAAGAAGTGTTACATTTTTGAAGTTAGAAAGTCAAGGTTGAGGAAAAAAAAAAAAAATTAAATAAAAAAAATAAGTAAAAATTGAATAGAAAGATCCGGTAACATATTACTTAAAGCCTTCATGTATAATGCATTATAAAGGGTTATTAAAGGGTATGATGCATTATAATTGTTCATAACTTGTGTTGTGATACATTAAATGCTGTTGTAAAGAATAATTATAACCTAATTAAAAATGAATTGATAAGTGTTATAATGTATCAACTGTAGTTACAATTATTCATGAGACATTACAATGCATTATAAGGTGCATTACAAGGCATAATTAATACATTAAAACTACTTTTATAATGCATTATACATGCTTTAAGTTATACCACCATCGATAAAGGTTCAAGCTATAATATATGACATTTAAACTTGAAACATGTAAAAAAATATACTCGTTTATTTTCTTTAAATTCATCCTGGAAACCAAATAGACCATTTTAAAACATTAAATTCGGTATATTTTCACTCTGATTCTTACTGTTAAGGTCGATGTAGTATGAGTGTGAAGTCATGTCCGGGTCACACAGAGTTCTGTCTGTTTTTAGTTTTTAGTTCTGCCAGATTTAACAGACTCCTCCTGTCTTGTGCCACCCTGCACCAGTCGCCCGTCCACACAGATAAATGCGAGACGACAGGCGTGCCTGCCTGGTAACACTCCAAACACTGGCCGTGTTTTCTACCCCACACACACAACACTGTCGATCTGCTTCACTCTTACGGGCCGTTTCACGTGATTCCCCTTTAACTGACATCAATGTAATGACATATGTTGGTTGTATAAAGCTGCAAAAAAATATGTTTGCAGCGATGTCTTACGAGGAATCTTTTTGATTTCCCAATGAACCAAAAGGGTCTTCAAAAACCTTTATTTTTAAGAATCTAATAATGATTCTAGGAACCTTGAACGACAGTAAGATCCAGACAGAGCCTGCAGACAGTTCTGTATTTTGTTTTGATTTTCGAAAACTGTAAAATGTGTTGAACAATGCTAAGATTACTATACTTATATTTAAAGGATATTACATATTTAATATATTAGAGATAATATTTACTAAATATTTAAAGGAACCGCTTACCAGAAAATGAAAAGTCAGTCATTATGTACTTTCCCTCGTGTCGTTTTCAGAATGCTGTTTGTTTCTGTGGAAGACCAAAAAGGACCCATTTAAAAGAAAAATCACAGATGACATCTCTCAGTTATTTCTCCTGGACATCAATGAGATTAAACGGAGAGCAAATGGAAACTTTTGCTTAAGTCTCATCTGTGTCTCAGAGCTTTCTCCTGAGAAAAAGAGTCAGAAAACTCACAAGAGTCTCCATTAGTTTCAGAAGAGATGTCAAAAATGTGTCAAACTGAGCTCAGATTTGTCAAGTCTGCAATCAAAAGTCAATATTATTGAAGATCTCAATATTAACTCAAACATTGCTCATCAAATGAACCCAAATCCAGTGTATTTTAGATTTACAATCTACATTCATTTTTGACAATTTTCTTGTTTCTTTTTATTTCTCCTAAGCAATTTAAGAAGTAAAAACGAAGAACTCCATCTAATCTTGTGAGCTACGAAAGAGCAACATATGAACATTTTCCACTGGGGAGAATTTCTCATGAATCAAACAACCATTTCTGTCCATCATGAACTTTAAAAACAACTTCACACAAGCCTTCAAAAGAGAAAGAATACAAACAGAGCTCATGTGGACCTGCACCACATTATTTCTTTACACATTTACTTTTCAAATGATTCATTTATACACAAATCATCCGAACCCAATTTGGAGGTTAAAACGCAGTAAATCCAGAATTCATTTAGGAGCCATAAAGCTTTGTTTATGTGATGTACAGATGAGTAGACTGGTAAATAACTTCCATATGCTTACAGATTGTGCACAGCATGTGTGGTGATGAAAGAGAGATAATTACACGGCCTGATAATAAGTATGTATACGCATAATCACATCAATCTGTAATTACCTGAACAGCGTCTCATTACATGCGCATGGTTAGTATGTAAATAGTGCTGTTTCCAGTTAGACACAATCAACTACATCACGTCTTTTATAAAGTACTGTTCTGTTTGCATACATAAACTCATGTGGATTCATTGGCACAATACGATCCAAATGAATTTCTATGGCTTTCCAGTTAGGTATTAATTACACATATAATTCGGTGACTTAGTAAATATCACAAAAAAATAAACAGCTATATTACTTTCATATAATCTTTTAAAATAATTTAAGTGATTTTTTTCAGTGGGACATATACATTTTTAATTTAATTGTTTAAATTTAAATAGTTAATTTCTCTAAATGAATATGTTTATTTAACGAAAATAAATATTTTATAAACAAATTATATTTTTAATATACACGCAATATTTTTGGTGAATTCTAATAGAGATATGTGAGATACTCAGATTTACTTAATTTTTTTACTTGCACTATAACAATATTTCATTGATTTCACAGCTTTAAATTGTGAACATTTTTTTGAATGTGTAAATTGTTTCACCAATAAAATGAGTAAATCACAGTTAGACTTTTCAGAGTGTATTAAATAATTATAAAAACTGTCATTTAAATTCTTAGTATTATAGACCAACATAAAAATACTGTAATATTTACTCAACCTGCTAGACACGATAATGTTTTTGAATCTTACTATAGTAAATAACAAAAACTACTAAAATATTTACTACATCAATTAACTATATTTGAAGAGTTTGATTCCAAAATGCTATAAATCCATTTTTATTAATTTGAGTAAAAATGTGTTTTCTTTACAAAGAGAGTGGCAAGATGAAAACCACTATTTTCTGTTTCAGAGTTTCACATAGCCTAGCATCTTTAGGTTCTAGTAACATAAACAATTCAAATCCAGATTTTGATTTTAAAAGATTTATTATAAAAACTGATCTTTTTTCCCCAAAATGCAATAAATCCATTGAATCAATATAAAAGTTATTTTTCATATTTAATCTGTTGAAAATACACAACAAAGTGAGTTGATCCACACATGACAGCCTCTGAACTCAATACATTACTAATCTTACATACAGGCACTGGACTAAAAACACATTCAATCAGTCATCGCTCCTAAAATGAATTCAACGGGTCATCTTTTAATGCTATAAATTAGTGCCTCGTCTTCTTAATCTCCTCGCGTAAATGATTAGATTTCGATGGCTTACGTTTCTTCCCCACCGCAGACACCAGCACAGGTTCATCAATGCCGTCAAAATTATTCATTTTTGTGTTTGTTTGTTGAACACAAAGTAGAAAGTCGATCAGGGAAACTAGGAGCCGACCATATTCAGAGCGCCGCCATTACTGTTTACAGCGCGTGGAATGCTGTGCTGTGATTGGCTGAGCGGATATATCGCGTTCTGCAGAGAAGTGACACTGGCGTATACTGCGGTTTGGAAAGAAAGGGAGAAAACATGACAGAATAACACGGCAGATATCGCATTTTGCATAAAATTAAAAAGTGACTTTTCAATACCGACCTGATACAAAACTGATTTTGGAGGAAACTCATTTTTTTAAATGGCGTTTATCGCGTTTTGGAACCAAACTCTTCATTTAATATTACCGTATAAGATAGTATACTTACATAAGCATACTATATTGTACTACAGTATAGTTTCTATAATACAGTATTCTACAATTTACTACAGTAAATATAAAACTACACACAGCAAAATCGCCAGTGTTAAAAAGGGTCTCGTTAACTCTCACAGTGTTTATATAATCCACACTGAGAGTGTGGATTATACATACACTGTGAGTGTTAATTTGTCATTTTTTAACACTGGCGATTTATGTAGCCTATTTATGTGGGGAGGGTATATACAGTATAATGCAGTTAAATCTGGATACAATAGATAGAAAATCATTTTCTAAACATTTTAGGTGATTGTTAAATGATTGCCAATCTGCTCTGGGTAGTTGCCACTGGGTTACTAGATTAACAGATATTCACTTTAAAAATTCCCACGGCCGTGGGAACCCCGTATGAATATTTAAATATATAAAGTGTGGAGAGGATCTCTAATGAAGGTGCTTTTACCAGGCGCTACCAAACTCCCTGATGGAGCTAACGATGACATTTTGGGCCACTGCAGCCAGGGGTTCTGAGGGAATTCAACAAAAATGTTCATTAAAAGGTCTAATAATTAAGATATTGATTAATTAGTGCAGCATTGATTTACAGTCACGCCATATCAAGTCAAGGGTTTCTAATTACTCTGCCATTATGGCACAGGCCGACCCGAACATTTTCTCGTCACATGTAATGAAAAAGAACATTTCTTCGGTGCCGTTTGGATTTTTGACCTGTAAAATTTTAATAGGGACTACAGTGGGAACAGGACATGGATTGGCGGATAAGTCAGAGCGAGGCTAATATCTCTGAGTCTGGTTAAGTGGCTGTACACCAGGAGTGCTGAAGCGCCTCTCCAGAGGTTTCGCTTTAAATACACACTCCCTATTCTTCATATGAAAACACTGGGATCGAACGAAAACGCACCCGCCACTTCTCCAAGAGCTTAATAGCGCATTTTCATCGCATTCTTGAAAACCTGAAAAGCCCCAAAAATGTAATAGTACAACAAAATTCTCCAAAGTATAATTGGGATGGTAATAATATAGAATTATGACTCTACTTGGATACAAGCACGCACTTTTTCTGGATGACATTCGGAGCTCGGTTAATGAAAAGGCGTTGAACAGGAATTGGATCATATTTTCCACTCCATAGCGTCAGAAAATGGTGCTTCAGACACTTGTGAGTGCAGTCAGGAATCCCAATTTGCCTGCTGGAAATTGGAAATGGTGGAACAGCGAGGCGTGATGTTGTTAAAGTGTGCTCTCTGGCTGGCCGGACGGTGACTGCCGAGCGCACGTTCGCTTTAAGAGGGCCTGCGGCGTGGAGTTGGGTTTGGACCCGATTACAGTCGGTCTGAATGACGCAATTCTCCTGTCAAACAAACACAGACACACAGTGAAACCTCAGTCTGCTCTATAGATGTGTGTGTGCAGATACGGTCAGTGGACTGATGTGGTGATGTGGCAAAGATAGACAGACAGATATAAAGATGACAGAGAGGTACAGCAGACAGACAGACAGATAAATACAGAGATAACAGAGAGATACGACAGATAGATAGACAGACAAATATAGATATAATAGAGAGATAAATAGCCAGATAAAAATAGAGATAATAGAGAGATACAGCAGACAGACAGATACACAGACAGACAGACAGACAGACAGAGAGATAAATAGACAGATAAATATTGAGATAATAGAGAGATACAGCAGACAGACAGACAGACAAGTGACAGACAGACAAATCAAGAGATACAACAGACAGGCAGGCAGATTCACAAACATACAGACAGACAGGGAGATAAATAACAGACAAATATAGAGATAATGGAGAGATACAGCAGACAGACCAACAAATATAGAGATGACAGAGATAGACAGACTGACAGACAGACAGACAAATATAGAGATAAAGAGATAAAACAGACAGGCAGATAAACAGACAGGGAGATAAATAGACATGATAAATATAGAGATAAGACAGACAGATAAACAGACAGGCAGATACACAGACAGACAGACAGATAAACAGACAGACAGATAAACAAACAGGCAGATACACTGACAGACAGATAAACAGACAGGCAGATACACAGACAGACAGACATAAACAGACAGACAGATAAACAAACAGGCAGATACACTGACAGACAGATAGATAAACAGACAGGGAGATAAATAGACAGATAAATATAGAGATAATAGAGAGATACAGCAGACAGACAGACAGATAAACAGACAGGGAGATAAATAGACAGATAAATAGAGAGATAATAGAGAGATACAGCAGACAGACAGGCAGATAAACAGACAGGCAGATACAGCAGACAGACAGACAGATAAACAGACAGGGAGATAAATAGACAGATAAATAGAGAGATAATAGAGAGATACAGCAGACAGACAGGCAGATACACAGACAGACAGACAGAGAGATAAATAGACAGACAAATATAGAGATAATGGAGAGATACAGCAGACAGAAACTGCATGACTCATATTTACATGAAAAGATTTACAGATTTACAAAGTACACCGAGATGATATACATGAAAACACTTCTCATATACAGCAGACTGTTTCTATTCCTCAAACAAAATTAGAAACAAATCGTAATAAATAGTCTAATGAGAGACGAGGGGTCTTCTTTTCTGTTCTAATGAGACGAGGGAGAGAAGCCACCTCTGCGATTTAACTCTATCTGCACCTCTGTCTGTCCAGACCTTTGTTTGCACTCTATATTTGCATTTCAAAGAGCGCCCAGGGGAACCTGCCTTGCATATTTACATGCGATTAGCAACTTTAAATGAATATGTCAAAATCTGTAAGGTGCTGAACGCTGACTTTGACGTGCAAACCTGCGCCACACACACACACACAGACAACAGAACTCACTGATGCTTTTTATGACAAAACAAGAAAAGAAATATTTCTTTGGCCCAAATCAAAAACGTGCAAAAAAAATCTGCATGAAAATGCATTTTGCGGAGCAGTCAATAAATTAAATTATGTGCATATGAATGGAGGCGGTTATATTTAGATTAATTAGATGAAGTTGTAAAAGTGCTGGTTTGGGCATTTTGAGAAGCTTAATGGTAGAGAGCGTAACTGACGGTTCAAGGTCGACAGGAACCAGAATTGTGCGTATGCAGATAGTAATGTTCCACAGGTAAAGTGCACTTATGCGCTTTGCAAATATAAAGAATTTTACAGGACAAAAAAACGTATTACCCACAAAAACATCACTAAAATAATAGCCGTGCCATTTTTGCTTGATTTACAAAATCCAAGAATAAAAGACAGTTTGAGACAAAGAGCGGCCAGGCGAGCACATAATTATGGCCGCCGCAACTCGGCCATGCAGAACCGGCGGAAAAAACACGAAAGAAAGTTCAAAATGTTAAGGTGAACGCGGCCGGCGCGTATAAAGTAAAGCGAATATTCCAAATTTATGCTCGCTCGAACTTTGTTCGGGCTCGGCGTATAAAATATGAACTAACTATGTGATTATTAATTGGCCACCGTTTTGATTTCTGTATTCTGGGCTGCATATTGTTCGCCAGCTCTCGGCGGGGTCCGTCTGAGCGCGCGCGTGTCGAGGGGCTCGAAGCTGCGCGCCTCAGCCATTTAGAGAGCGGCGCGGCGTGTGCGCTGCAGAATACCAATGAGCGAGGTTAAAAAGGCACGGCTCCTCTCGGAGACGACTCTCCTCCTTCCGCGCACCTCCGTCTGGTCTCCACGGACTAATTTTCAAAACCACCTCTTAATGTGGGCTCGTGTCAATCACCTGAACAGACAGCTTCATCCCCAGATATAGAATCGGCTCTATATTAGAGCTACGCACGCCCGCTCCTACACAATGGGACCCCGCTTTCTGAAATAAAGAAGAAGGGGAAGAAAAGGCACTTTAATGCCAATTGGGTATAAAATAATGCCTTATTCATGTTCACGCACACATTTACATTATAATGATAAAGGCCCATATCAAAACGTGTCTGAGTGTCGTGTCGATAAAGGGGAGAAATACATAAAGCTTTTCATTTCTGCGTTTGGTTACACACACATATATATTTTATACACACACACACTAAGTACACATTTCTAAAAGCAAGGAACAATTTCTTTATTCTCTCCCCCCCACCCGTCTCTTTCAGATGAATGACCACTCTGTAAACTTTCATCTGTTCACGCTGGACGAATGCTTTCTGACTTCATCTTGTGACTGAAGTCTGAATCAAACTTCAAAAGAATCGACTGCGGATAAAAAAATAAGACTGGCAACTCATTTGGTCCTGAAAGCTGTCTGTTGTAGTCATTTCACTCCAGACCTTATCACACACCCTTTCAAGAGCACGGGTTCTGAAACAGCCCGACGAAGACCCGGAAATCTCCCACTGAAACACAGCTGGAAGAGAACAACGATTGGCTCTTAATACTTTCAAGGAGTCGTATTTAAACAGACTCATTACAGCTATAACCGCGCTTCACCTAACTTGTGCAAGGAATCGGTGCTTTAAGTAAGGAATAATTGACGACTCCGCTTCGCGTCGGCCTCATTACCACCTCGGGTGTGTAACTTTCGAATAATTGAACGGACCGGAGTCAATTATTCCGCTTATACCACGGTTCCCACACCACAGGACATTGTTCAAATGTTTAATTTCAATGTTTGTCATGTTATCATCTTTTAAATGATGTTGTACAGTATAAAGAATACAGTTTGTACAGTATACAACTCATTACGCCAATGGACTGTCCCCACGGAGATAATAAAACATACATGTGTGTGTGTGTGTGTGCGTGCGTGCGTGCGTGCGTGCGTGTGTGTGTGTGTGCGCGCGTTCATGTTTGTATATCCCGGTGGGGACCTAAACCTGAATACACATCAACACATGGGGACTCGTGTCACCGTGGGGACCAAAATTGAGGTCCCAGGGGCAAAAAAGCTAATAAATTGTACAGAACAATATTTTTTACAAATCTAAAAATGCAAAAAGTGTTCTATGATCTATAGGTTTAGGGATAGGGATAGGGGATAGAATATACAGTTTGTACAGTATAAAACTGTCCCCACGGGATAGTCAAACAAAGCCTGTGCGTGCGTGCGTATGTGTGTGGTGTGCGTGTGTGTGTGTGTGTCGTGTGTGTGTGTGTGTGTGTGTGTGTGGTGCGTGGTGTGTGTGTTGTGCGTGTGTGTGTGGTGTGGTGTGTGTGTCGTGCGCGTGTGTGTGTGTGTGTGTGCGTGTGTGTGTGCGTGTGTGTGTGTGTGTGAGCGTGTGTGTGTGCGTGTGTGTGTGTGAGCGTGTGCGTAAATATACAGTTTGTACAGTATAAAAAAACATTACGCCTATGGACGTGTGTGTGCGTGTGAGCGAGAGGTCGCGCTCGCACACCTGCGTGTTTGCAGTAATGTGACAGAAAAGCCAGCGATAATAAATGATGTATTCCTTGTATTGTTTCTATCATCAGCAGTAAAAAAAATCACGCAAACTTTTGAAAGAGTAGGTCTATCAAAATATATTTGTTATCAGTTTAGCAGCATGAAGAGGAAAACGAACCAGTAGGCTGTCAGTGTTTATTAAGGCATTCTGTTTTTCTATTTAGTCATTTTATTTATTCGATTTCAGTATATGTATTTCTTGTTTTTGAAATGCTTTGTTTATTGAAACGAACCTGCACACGTTTCCATTAATTGCAACGTTTGACATGATAAACGTCAGATCAAGAGCGGGTGCAGTGTGCGGTGATGGCCT
Source organism: Triplophysa rosa (assembly GCF_024868665.1). Lineage (NCBI taxonomy): Eukaryota > Metazoa > Chordata > Actinopteri > Cypriniformes > Nemacheilidae > Triplophysa > Triplophysa rosa. The sequence goes on along the minus strand of NC_079895.1, from coordinate 2,218,622 downwards.
GTTGGCTACACTATAACCTTCTGTTGTTTAAACTTGGCGAAGTGATTTGGAACTGTAATGCGGTCAGCAGACCTGGAACACCTTCATAGGTGTGCGTTTAACTGAAAGTTAATGCATACCCACAGAACGTTTGTCAACCAATCAGATTGAAGCATTCAACAGCCCCGTGGTATTACCGTGACTTATTACACGTAATGCAAATACTAAAACGGAACTTTAAAAAGGATAAATAGAACATAAGCAGTCTTACCGGCGGGGGTTTGCACACCGTCTGCTGATGATGTCAAAGGCAGAGGGACCAATCAAACTTCATGCTACTTTGGCACAAATTCATCGGTCACTTGGCACTAGCGGATGCCAACATGGGCAGTTTGTGTGACGTGCCCTCGCCCTGAAAAAAAACGATGACCCAGAATGCACTGCGTACGAGTTCACTGACAATGAGGATAAACATCACAGATTCCAGAGCAAATGACTTCACATTACATCCAGATTGTACTTATTTGAAATTACTTTGATACCAAATAAACAGTTCTTTTATCATTTTCTTTTATTCACATCCACAACACTTGACGGGTCTATAGTAGAATTCAAGAAACTATTCCCATGGCCTCGGAAAGCAATGGACGGTCTCCTGCTTTTCTTTCTGGAGAATAATACATATTCAGCGGAACTGTAACTGTCAAGCAAATTTCTCTCTTTGTTTTGGACAGCTCTCTTTCCCTCTTGTCCTGTGACAAAATCTCTCAAGCTTGTCAAAACTGTTTACGAATGTGTTGTCGGAGGGCTTTAAAGTCTTCGCGAGGGGCAGTCGGCTGTGACAGGGCCCTGCACATCAGCATGTCAGTGTATGAGAACATACAGCGGTACATGAACGCATCACACACACACGCACACACACACACACACACTTGAGGATAACTTCTGAAAAGAGAGGTCCAAGGACAAGTGTGTTTTATAGAGTATTTCGATTCACCCTCGTGTTAATGAAAATTGCATCAAGACGCTCGACACATGAAAGCTCATGTGCGCGCACCAAAAACGCACATGCATCGGATAGAAATGATCGTCCTTGTGTGCCGTGCATCGCATAGAAAAATGTAAATTTAATTAAAATGCAATTCAATAGCGATTCAACATTTCCACCACCAAAACCAGAATCAATTCTCTTTGGGGTGTTTAATTACTACAACATACAACCAGACGGATTTTCAAAAACTCAAGGTCTGTTCATCCACAAGCACCGATGAGGATTATTAAAGAAATGATTCTTGTCAAGGACTGAAATATAGAAAGTTCATTAAAAGGAATGTGCGCGAGAACCTACGGCAAATACAGAAGCGGTGTTAAATCCTCTGAGGACGGCACTCAATAAACGTCAATAGAAATGAAGAGGGACGATATGTTAAATCGTAAAGATTGCCAGCTTGTGTGGAAAAAGAAAGGACGGCTTACAAAGTTGTACAAATGCAGCTTTCACGCGCAACTAGTTTTTATTACCGCATGCCACTCATTTAATTCGGAAACAAAAAAACAATGGATGAGCTGACAAAAGCTTTTCTTTCTCCCCGTCCGCCATTGCTTGGACAAACAGATCCCACTCCAAATTACAACCCTGTCACATGTTGAATTCTTTATTTCTGGTTGTTCTTAAGAGCAACATGAGAGTCCGAATGATTCTCTGGACCCCTCCTGAAACATCTTGATATCTCAAAGCGAGAGTTTAACAGAGTGACTGCGTGTCAGCACAAACTCCAATCATCGATTCAAATACGATACTGCTGAGGTGGCTTTAGGGTGCTGATGTGCCCTTCAGCAGATTCAGCACAGAGATTTCAAACAAAACAAATGTATAGACTGACAAATGAGACGTACAGGAGAGCTTCCCACCGCAGGCCATTCTGAATTCATCTCAAGACTTAAAGGGGTCATATGTCACGGCTAAAACGAATATTACGGTTTGTTTTAGATGTAATGCAATGTGTATACACGATTTAAGGTATTTTCCACATACCGTCCATGTTTGTATCTCCTCTTTGCCCCACCTCTCTGATTTTTTACAAAGCTCATGGCTCTGAAAAGCGAGGTGTGCTATGATTGGCCAGTTAACCAGTGCGTAGTGATTGGTGGAATACTGCAAGCATGTGAGGGAAATGTAACGCCTCTTACCATATTTGGAACATCATGCTCCAAAGCAATTGTACTGACAGGTACACCCACCTTCCTTGTGTATACAATTGGGCGGTCTCAGTCAAATCAGACCACCAACTGAGGTAGATTTGTGGGGGTGTGGTTACACGAGGCGTTTCAGGCAGGTCTGGGTGAGCATTCGATTTTAGATAGAATGCATCTTTTGTTCCCACACTTTCATTGTTGCAATTTTACGTGTCTAATACATGTATGGGCAACTTATAACACACCAAAGACACAGAAAAACACGTGTTCGTGCCATATGACCCCTTTAAACGGTCAGCACTGAAATCTATGACCGCTTCAGCCACCCTTGAAGTGATACTCCACCCAAAAACAAAAATTCTGTCATGACCACTAGTTGTTCCAAACCTGTATAAGCGACTTTGTTTGGATGAACACAAATATGTTTGGAAGAATGTTAGCAACTGACATTTCTGGGGCATCATTGACTACCACAGTAGGAACAATTAAAACGGTAGTCAAACGTGCCCTGGATCGGTTTGCTTTACAAAAAACCTCAAAATATCTTATTTGTGTTCAAAAGAACAAAAAAAAATACAATCATTTTTCCTATATGGTAGTCAATTAGGGGTGTAACGATACACTCAGCTCACGATTCGGTACATATCTCGATGCTGGGTTCACGATGCGATACACATCTCGATATTTTGAACAAAATTAAAAATTCAAATAACATTTATTTTCAAAATATTAATAATTTCAGTAACTTATTTTGTTTGTTGCACAAACAACTTAATAAAGAATTTTAACATTTTAAGGCTTAACTGAAATTAGAATTAAGATCAGTGTCAATTTTGGCAGCAAATTTTGATTTAGTTTTAGTCATAGTCTTTTGACTAAAATGCATTTTAGTTTTAGTCATCCCAATTTATCATAGTTTTAGTCCATTTTTGGTCGACGAAATCTACATTATATTAGTCTACTAAAATCTATCTGGATTAACTCATTTAATTGGTGTAATTAAATGTTCCATACAAAGATTGAACTGTTTCGACATCATTTACTTTACCTTGGAGTTAAATGAAACCAGGTCATTACCTTTATTCTTCAGAAAAGTTGAGTAACTACTGGATATGCATTGTTGTAACACAGAGAATATTAGACCATGAGCGACATGGAGCTGTTCATTCAGTCTCATTTTGACTCAATTGACTCGTTCGTTCAGTGAAGGGCGTGTTCATTCAACCAATGAAACGCTCTGACAGAGCTCACGCTCGAGCGCTATTGGCTCGTGTCTCTTTGAAGCTGCGCTGTCTTTGCTTGAGACCGTAATGAATGAGAGAAATCTTTCAAAAAGACACATTACATAACCTGTATTACATTTCTTCAATCATGCAGATCACATACTTGTTTTTTAGCGTGTCATTGGATCTTTTAATCTACAGTACGACTCACTTCATCGCTTCTCTGATCGGAACAGCGCTGGTTTCTTTTGACTTACTTTATGTTCATATCACGTTATGCAGCAGCTCACGTCAGCGGATAAATGAACATTGGCATCTAAAAACGTTTGTGCTCCTTTGTAATGAGTTTCGGGGTGACTCGCCTGCAGTCACGCTTCAAGTTTGCTGTGTTTTAAAGGCGATTGTGAAAGAAAATATGACGCTTTGTAAACCACTTGGAGACAGATTGTGTCTTGTGCTTCTCTCTCTACGCATGTGCGAGATAAGCACACGTGACGCGCTGGTGCAGAGTACAGTAGGTAGCGTCTTGACCGCTGAACGCATAGAATTAAACATATCGTAAAATATCCCCATCTCTCTACGATGCGCATCGTAACATTTTTGCATCGCGAAATATAGTAATACGAAGTATCGTTACACCCTATAGTAGTCAATGATGTCCCAGAACTGTCAGTTGCTAACGTTCTTCCAAATATCTTTCTTTGTGTTCAACAGAACCAAGAAATTTATGCAGGTTTGTAACAACTTGAGGCTGATGAGTAAATGATGACAGAATTTTCATTTTTAGGTGAGTATCACTTTAAATGCTTTGTTTAATACATAGTGAAAGATATAAAATATACATTTACTTGCATGTTGACAAGAAGTACTTCAGGAAACGGTTGCTGCGATATTTCTGTCCAGTTTTCCAGTGCAAACATCTCAACATTTTGAAATCACGATACGTTTACTTGAGAAGCAAAGTGACCTAAGATATCAAGTCTTGTTTTCTAAAAAAAAAAAAGTTTAAATTTCGAACAAGAAAACATATCTGCCAATAGAGTAAGAAGCTTTTTAATCACAGTTGATTATTAATTTTCTTTCAAAAAACAAGACTTAATATCTTAAGACACATATTTAGTAGTATATTTGTACTGAAAAACTAGACTAAAGTAATTTTGTTGCAGTGGAAATGGAGAAAACCTTTTTTGTTCTCCATGTAGATCGCAAACCCCTGAAATTGCTGAAGAAATATAAAAGTTATTGCTCTTTTTATTCAGAAAAAACAGCCCCCTATCCCTTCCGTGTGCTTCTAGATGGTTTCATCAGATGCACAGGCCTGGACCAAAGTTTACTTCCGGTCTGTGTTTGGTTATAATATACCAATATACTTAATATGTAATTTATATTACTTTTTTGATTATATATTAATTTAATTGTATTCAATTCAATTAAAACTACTCAACAGTTGTTGATTCTTTGCGGAGGTCTACCAGAAGTTAAGTTTGGGCCACATAACGTTGTGTTCCGTTGTTACCGTCTATAGGGCAGTCTTGCCCTTTTCATTATGACGGCGAAGTTGAAATATGATTCACATATGACGTCTGCATGTCTATGATCTGAATAATAAATAATATAATTAAATGGCACAGACGTCTGAAGGTAAGTCTATCATCCCCTTGAGTACCGGCTGAAGTCTGGTCCACGGATGAAATACTAAGTTCTCTCGACCATATGCGAATAAACACATTGTCATGAAATTCATTACAAACTGTACGTAACATTCATCCCGTCTCGACTCATCTCCTTCACTTATCATTCCTATACCCTTAACGTGCTTTTCATGTTCTCAGACCAAGCCAGAGGGAAAGACACAACATCAGCCCACATACCGCGTTTGCGCTCTTTCCCCGTTACACACGGAGATGACACGCGACACGAGATGTGATGAGAAAACTGTGGGGAGGCTTCCAGTAGATTGATCCTGCCATCCCCTCATTCTTTTCTAGTTAGTCTTTTATTGGGTACAGAGGTAGGGGCGCGATGCAGCCAGGGGACGGCTCTGGCCTGTTTAATCCTCGGGGAATTATGGGAAGGCGATCACTTCTGAGGGCCTACAAGGAAATCAGCGCTACAGCGGAGAAGATAAGCTGCTTTAAAAGTTCAACATCGCTTCTCACGGGGAGGAAGAGTTACGAAAGTAAGGAACACAGAAGACAGAGAGAAATACTAGAAATATTCGAAGGAATCTAAAGATCAAGGTTCGGAATTCATTCAATGTTTTTTTCGTGATGGTACAGATTTGACCTTAAAAAAACTGTCTCAACACTCATGAACAAGAGTATATTTTTGGTAATGCTACATGAACGGACTAGCAACGAAAACACTACAGCATTTATTGATCTTAGTTGATGTTAATTTCAACATTTACCAATACGTTTTTTACATCCGACGATGTATCATTTGTTAATGCACAATGAACTAACATGAACAAACAATGAACGCTTGCATTGGTTCAAAGATTAACAAAAGATAGAAAAATATGTTTTGCTGTTAGTTCATGTCAGCTAATGCATTCAATATGAACAAGAAATACACCAAAAGTGTATTTTCTATAAACAATGTAAATAGTTTTTCTTCTTAAACCTCCCTAAATCGTTGAATTTTATTTGCTTTCCTAAGGATAAAGAATAAGGATAACGAAGACCATGAAAACAAATCTTGACATCTTATGCAAATAAATTCATTGTTTTCCTCGTGTTTATGCATGGTCACCAGAAAACAAGACCAAAATACTCATTAAGAATACAGTATATATTTTATCACAGCGTTTAATCCACATTGATGTTGTAAGACAACACAGAACCGTTACCAGACCTGATCACCATGAAATCACTCGACGCCTTTACGTTTTTCGGAACCAAATCTGAAAGAGAAGCTGTGTAGGCGGGAGACGCGTTTGATCTCGCTGATGCCCTGACCTGCTGCTCAAAGCACAAAATGAGAAAACACACAAAGTCCTTGACATGACAACTAACTATTTCACCGGTTCACTGTGGTGTTTTATCTATTGCGGACTCGGTGGATTTCAGGGATTTAGATATACAGATTAAACATCGCACTCGGAGTCTAATACCCACGCTTCAACTTTCAGTATTTTCTCCTGCTCTGTTTCCCTCCACCCCCCGGCCATGTCAGGCAGACAGCGGCGTCGATTACCCAGTGTCCTCTGGGAGAGAGAAGAGGACATGCGGTAAGCTCTCGCTATATGCCTTAAACTCCATTGCATTTCAAGGCAGATGAGTTGTGTTTATTCAAGACTAAACCAAATGCGTTTCCAAAAGTAATTCTCACCTCTCGCTGGACCTGACACGACATAGACATCACGACCACAACACTTCTGTTACACACTGAGGACAAATCCATATGCGTCTCGTTTCGCTATGTTCAGGGTCCAAAACGATCACACTTCGCAAATAAAAACTGGATTTGGTGAGTAAATAAAACTTCAAAAGAAATAATTCATGTTAAATGGTAGATTCAAATGAAAAACTAGTCAACCCTATAATCATAGTTTGATATTTTTATTTGTTGAAAACCATATTAAAACGAACACAAAGTGTAGTTAAGCCGTGAATGATCATGTTTGTGAAAAAAATTCAAAAAGAAGATAACAAGGGTTTTCATATTTCTTGTAGAAAAGCTGTAATTCCACACGTTTGCCTCTCTAGTGCCATCTCTGTTTGAAACATAAATTGCAGGTTATTCTATGTATACTTATCTTTACGCGCGTAGAAAAACAACCAACATTTCTTATGAAATCGTACGATTAATCGCGATCAATCGCGTCCGGAATAAAAGTTTGTGTTTAGATTATATATGTCTGTTTACTGTGCATATTAATTTTGTATTTATAAAGACATACATGCACATGTATATATTTAAGAAAAATACAAAATATAAAAATCAATAAATGTTTATATATAATTTAAATCTTAGATAAATATAATTAAATATTTCCTACATTTATATACATGTACGTGTGTGTGGTAATAAATATACAATTAATATGCACAGTACACAGATTTATGTAAACAAAAACGTTTTATTCTGGATGCGATTAATCGCGATTAATCGCTTGACAGCTCTAATTTTAACCCAAAAAGCGTACTTAACCATAGGCCTTTGACAAACTCAAATGTACACAGCAAAATCGCCAGTGTTAAAAAATGTCAAATTAACACTCACAGTGTATATATAATCCACACTGTGAGTGTTAATTTGACATTTTTTAACACTGGCGATTTTGCTGTGTATACACATTTATCTAAACCAAAAAAAAAACTACCAGCCAGTGATGCAAGAAAAAAAATGTTTAAAGTATCTTTCTAAAATCAAGATCAAAGTAGACATTGTAACTAAAAAACAAGACCAAAATACTCAAGAACAAGCATAAACCTTGATCTTTGCCTTTGACATCATTTTTCTTTAACTGATTTTACGACACGATCTTTCAAGACGACACGATCACAAGCACAAACATAACCCGAGTCTTTCCTCGCAGCGGATCAAGCCAGCGTGTGCTCAATGCACAGAGCCTCGCCTGCATTAACCTGCTCACCTGCATACATGTGCAACACAAGATGCTTCCCACACAACAAATCTCCCCGATAATGATGCTTTTTCCTCACGACAGCTGCAACTTCGCTGCATCTATTACAGAGCAAATGAGCGCTATTTAGATCTAAACTCTCTTAAATAGCCCCATGTGAGTCTGCGCATCAACACGGTGCCCAACAACCACCATAAAACGCCCACAGGATGTTTGAGAGGATGAAATATGGAATTAAACCTGTGATATATACACGACTTCAGTGGAGCGGGAGACCAAAACTGAACTCTTCAAGGGTCGAAAGGTCGGCGGCTGGCGTCACGTTTGCAAGTGATGAGCGACGTGTGGAAAGCTTCGGTGGGCTCGGAGAGTCTTTAGTGAGGGTGAGAAAAGAGCTGGCTGTCCGAATGCATTTCAAAGCCTGAGAGAGAGAGAGCGAGAGAGAGAGAGAGAGAGAGAGACTTTAAAATTAATGAAGGGAGAACTCTGACTTTTAGTCAATGTAAAATTTTCATTAATGTTATTATTCCGTTGTCTGCGTGGTGCTGAATTTCTATCACTTTACGTTCTGTGCGCTGAATTTTTATGCGAGTCACAGGGGTGGGGTGGACAAAAAAATCTTCTAGAAAGTTAACTGAACACATCGTTGCGTTAAGTTAAGGACAGTGGATTTTGCGTTACGCTTTTATTTACTAAACACTGTGACAACCTTCATTATCCTTTCAGATGCCTCTAACGATTTCAACCACATTTACCAAGTTTCAATCCACTTCATACATCCTCCCCGGAAACCAGAGCCTAAAACGCAACCTGGGCCTCGGTAGGAGGTTTATGTCCCATTAATTACGGCGCAAAATGAACAAGAAATCCTCAAACAAATCCAGTCAAAACCGAACGGCTCGACAGCAGTAATGAATCGATTCTCTGTGGCGTTTAGGGTTGGGCTGAAGAGGCCCGAGCACTCGGAGAGAAAACGTCTCTCTCTGTCAATAGCGCTGAAACGCTCTTCTCGTCTCAAGTAGCGCCGCACTTCACAGAAAACATTCTGGAATAACAACTCTCTTCAGATTTGAGGAAAACAGCGCGTACACGCCGAAAGAGTTTTACGCTCAAGTGAGAGAACGAGACGAGAGCAACTCTATCAGCCAAACAGCATCAATTGAGAGGAGAATGAATATTTTTTGTCAGGGGGTAAAAAGAGATGCTTCAGTGTAAATTGACTGAGAGGAAATTAAATTTGAGTTTAGTCTTGAGAGGTGCATTCATCCATCACAGGTAACGTATAATGCGATCTGAACTAGCGTGTATCATAAAACAACCATGCACCTGATACTTCATTGACTTTATTCATTCTCTTATTTGTGCAGGATTTGATGGCGCGTGTTGAAATACCAACTGTTTCCTATTTCTGTTATTTCTGTATTCTCCATGCATTGTAATTATTTTGCTGATGCTTTTATCCAACGTCACAAATGAACCACATCACAAGCAATTCTAGTATAAAAATGCACTTTCACAATCGGATCAGTCCACAATAGAGAAAGCCCCCACAATCTCATTGAATGTCGTGTTTCTTGCAGAAATACATCAGATGTAAAACAAGATGCAAGTTAAATGGGTTACCAACGCTGTGTTGACATTAAAGAGCCCACAGATGCGACGTTTACCGTGATGCACAACAGCTGCATGAAATGCCAAAGCATGGCATACAACTAAACAATCGCAAAAACAGATGCTATTAGCATGTAAACAGAAGCAAAACGCATCAAGCAATTACAAACAAGCCCATAAGCCACACAAACACATGCCTGTTTAGATGAAAAAAACATGTTCAGAATTAAATACGGCCATTTATATTCTCAGAATTATGACCGCCAGTATATGTGTTTTGTTAAACGCATTGCAGAATAAAAACGATAAACTAGACACTAAACATATTCATCACAACGAGGGCAACAATTTGTTCATAAAATATCGCCGCTGACCTTTGGATGTCCAAATTTGCTGTTTTTCAAGAAAAGGACTTTTGAAATGATTAAATACTGTGTTGTCAAAGTTGACTTCTTATAGGTGAGATATTTTCAAAACCCAGTGACAAACATAAAAGTTGACTAATAATAATGATTTATGGCAAAACAAAATCATGAAATATTGAAATAGGAGCGATATGCTGCATTGTAATTAGCGTTGGAGAATAAATATCTAATTACATAAATCGCAAATTAATCTTCTAGTAGTTCAAACCGATTCAAAAAATCTGTTTTTAAAAATGTTAGTAACTTTAATAATAACCTGATGCTATTGAGACAAAAAGGCGGATACCAACTGCGAGATAGGTGTAGCGGTTTAAGGAGCAATGAAGGAAGGGAAACCAATAGGAAATCGCGTTTCATCACTATTTGATACTTGTTTTAATGTCTGACCACAGAAACAGAAAATATGTCAACGAGAACCGCTTTATTGGCCATTCAGTTGTATTAAAATGAAAGTGCCAACACTACTCTGAACAAAACGTGATGTGATGATGTCACAAATATGCTAATTGGCCGTTTTTGAATCAAAACATGAGGTATCAAAGGTTCCCACCCGTAGTTCTTACATCCCACGGTTGTGTAAAATACGGCCAAACCTAAGCTAGAAAATGTTCATATTTGACCCAACCATGGCTGTTTTTTTAGCAGGGTAGCCGTCATCTGGACCTCACACAGGCCACAGGAACATGACGCTACAGTAATAAGCTGAAGATTCGTGAATGAAAAGATCAGAAAGTGCAGGATGTCTTTCATTCCGACGATCTAAGTAAGCTCTGTGACCCTCAAGAAATCAGCGTCCTACCAGCAGCTCTCTTCCTCTTTAATCTCAGGGATCAAAGTTTGCTCAGTGAAAATCATCTTAGCGTTTCTCAGAAGAGGAAAGAGCATTTGCTTTTGCACTAATTGGGAAACATCATATTTGTTCGTAAGCGTAAGCTCATTTAAATCCAAACAAGCTTTTCAGATTCTCGTGGGGGGATTTTGTAAACGCACCATTGTGTGCCGTCTGCTATTGATAATGAGCCTTGTAGAGGACCGCACCAGTTTGTTAGCTCCGTGTATCAATATCCACTTCGTTTTAATTTTCCAACTCACGAAATCTGAAAGAAATGAAAGGCAGAGAACAGAGAAGGGATTACAGATAACAGGTGTGTCAATGTCCTGTGGTCTGTCTGGACGGGAGAATCCACAGGAACAATGCCTATAATGCAATTACGCTCATTAATTTAAATCTCAGCGACAACACGGATTGAAAAATCGGAAATAAACCCAAATTACAAGTATTAACCTCACACTGAACTTTTACCGTAGGCACACCGTACCTTCATTTTATAGCAAAATTATTTATTGCTATTTTGGCCTAAAGGAACCACATCTGCCAACTAATCAAAGAATCATAAAAACAACGGTTTTCATTTAATGCTTTTAAAGTCATAAGACATCTCTGTGTGAGAAAAGCACCAAACTTCTGTCATTCAAAACTTTGTAAACACTTTATTCATTAAAAAAGCATAGATTGAAAGATTTTTTCAAAACCTTTACACTCTTAAAAATAAAGGTGCTTAAAAGGCCACAGAAGAACTATTTTTGTTTCCACAAAGAACCATTCAGTCAAAGGCTCTTTAAAGAACCGTCTCTTTCTTGCCTTGTTATAATCTGACGAACCTTTTTTCGCCACAACGAACCTTTTGTGAAACAGAAACATTCTTCGGACGTTAACGGTTCTTCTATGGCATCAAAGAACCTTTTGAAGCACCTTTTTATAAGAGTGTGTGTATATTTATCTGTAGTATTCATTTACTTGCTGATAATTGTTCCCTCCATCAAGCGTTATTCTCTGTTCAGAATTCATTGCATCATGCCTTTTTTGTGAAACGAACAGGTGTGAAAAACATAAATAAAGACAGAATTATAAATGAACAAACTTCTTTAAATAAGTGCACATTTCTTTCTTAAACATCACACATAGATATTCCCTATATAGTTTTATTTGTTATAAAATCATACTAACCATCAATTTATCAACAGAAGGCATAGTTTAACCGTGGTAATTAAAGGCAATAAATCCACAAAAACATAAAACCATGGTTAATTTTCTTCCATAACACAAACTCTGTCTGAGTGACACTGCAGTCGCCTGCCGATTGAGCGAGCGCTCACAAGGTCAAAGGTTATCGGTCTGGAGAAAGAACCGTGGGACGCTGATATTGATGAGGGTGCATTTTGATCTCGTCTAGTTCGATACTTAACAAAACTCCCAACTGAGCGGGACATGATAAACACGCATGCCACGCAACCCCTTGCATGCGAAACCATAGATCACTCACTGTTCCAGAAATGCATTTCGTCCAGAACCAAATAAACGATCATAAACTACTCATAAAGGCACTTAAACATGGCATATAACCTGTCTTTGTGTCAGAAAATGAAATTGAGGTTAAACGTTAGCCTGTTAACAAAACACATCACTTTTGAGCGATTCATTTTCACTCATCCGTAATGCTAAATTCTTTAAAAAAGATATCAAGTTGAAGGTAAAGGCGGCAATTTTAAGAAATGTAAAATATTGGGAGAAAAGTGGTTTTGTGTTCACACAATGGAAGTCAATGGAGATCAGTCTTGTTTGCTTACCAATGTTCTACAAAACATCTCCTTTTGTGTTCTGCAGAAGAAATCAAATCAAACCGGTTTGGAATGACGTGACGGTGAGTAAATGATGAAAGAAAGTCCCTTTAAAGCCTGGAAATCTCAATTAAAACTACCCGATTTCCCATCTTTTCCACAATTACAGGACCTCCGTGTGCAATAAATATTATAGCTCTACTCACATAAAAAATAATCAAAGATGATCATTACTTTCAAATCTGTGGAGTAATTGGAAGACTGAAGCTGCTTTTGTTGGGATTTCCACAATAAATTTTTCACTTTACAATTCTACACAATTAGGTCTTTTAAAAGAGACTCCAGCTAATGGCCGGCGGCCCGCAACACGCTGAGAGCTCCGTTCTGAGCAAGAATCCTGCTGGTGAACACAACAATAACAGGTTTTTCTTAACCCCGAAGAGACACATAAAGCTTTATCGATAAAAAAACACATCGCATGCTTCCGCAAGCTATCAACTTCTTCTCCGCTCTTGATAGACAGTCGCTTTCAAAGCTAATCTTTCAGAATTACACAATCTGGCAACTAAAAAAAAATGCTTTCTGCGGATGAATGCATTAGCGTGCTCGGGCCAAACGTCTATTGTGATGTCCGTTTACACGATTGTGAGCTTCAGTCACTCTGGATGTTGCCTAAAAGAAGCGGGTAACGGCGGGTCAGGGCCGTTCTAACTGTGTCCATAACCGAGACGAAATCAAACACATCTCTTCTCTCGCCGACTTTTCTCCCTCCACACAAGCAAGCGTGGACTTTCCACGGATGTATCAATAGGCCGATATGTACCAAGGTCACATTTTCTGAAAGGTACCGACATGGGAATGACGTCCAGAGAATGTTTACAAAGACAAATCTGCCCGTCTGCGCGATCTTTAATAGAAATAAGTGTTAACGTGGATCCACCTGAACCGAGACTTTGTGTTTCCCTGCAGGAGCGACTGGAGGGACGGAGTGAACTCTAATTCAATTAACATGTCCTGTAACAAGGGCCACTATGAGAGGGACACAGAGACAGGCCACGCTTGCCTCTAGTCTTCCTTCAACTCGCCGATGAAAGAAAAAGCTCTTTAAATCTATGAGTGAATAACACGCAGAGCAAAGGTAACGGAGCGAGCGTTGGAAATAAACGTAGGATGAGAAAGTAAGGCGATTGAAGCTGAAGTGTACAAATGTAACGTCACATGCACAGACGCTTTGTTTGTACTTGAAATGAAAGCAGGCCAACATAACGACTGGGCGAATGGCACGCGTTTTGGGAACTGTTTGTCTGACCAATGACAGACAAGGAGTGTTTGAAAACACAAAAAAATTTGCCGTCATATATATTTTTATTTAATCAAACTGGCTTTACAAGTCAACTTACTGTTTTACATTTTTTTTATGCTTTTACATTACTTCAACTCATCAAAACAAATTGAGCAATTTCAACCCATTTTTGCAAGTTACAGCAACTCTGGACAAAAATGTAAAATTGTAAGCTGAAATGAGCAAAATGTTTTTATAGCGTACGTTCACAATCACTCACTCGTTCCTTCATCCACTATTCCCAATACAAAGTATAACATTCGAGTTCACTACATGGGGAAGAAGGGAACAAAGTGATTTCTGACACTGATGTAAAAATGCATTTTTATTAATTTATTTTATTTAATTAGCGTTGCGAAACTTTTTACCATAAACATAATATCCATCACATTTTAACATCTGTGTGGCGATATGGTTTGTTTCATAAAATGGTCAAGTTCCTTTTCGCACTATTTGATATATTTCACATCACATTAGCTGCGTCTCAATTTGAAGGCTGCGTCACATTTGTCGGCCGCATATGTCATCAAGGTTATTATTTCCGCAACCATTACATTTCAAGGTTTAATGAAACTACAATGAGTACGTCTAAGAGAAACAAATGTTAATTTTATGTTTTTGTTTTTACTGAAATTAAACAACCTCGATGACATATGCGGTCGTCAAATGCAACCTCCGGAGGACGCAGCTTTTGAATTGAAACGCATGTATTAATTGTATTTGCTGATAATAAGGAACAAAATCAGTCTCTTGTCCTGTTTATTTACTACCATGTTTAATTATAATATGTTTAAAAACATTTAATTAATCTTCAAAAATAAAACACTCCTGTGTGTGAGTTTTTTATTTATTTTATTTTTAGAACAACTAAAAACTCAACTAAACTAACAAAAAAAACAATCGTCAACAAGAACAAACACAAGTGTATGAACACACTTTATGACATTTTCGCAGACTTTACCGTCAGTGTCCTTCTGTCAGGTTGCCGTGTCACATTGAAACATGGGAAATAGCTAGCGAGTGTACAGTACATCAGAGTGCATTGTGGGTAAAAAACGGAATGAATGCAGGGAATGAAGGTGTTGGCTAACACTCAATGAAGTGCACTAAATAGGGTGCAGTTTCAGACGTAGCTAATGATTCGACTAATACATCTTGATCAGCTCCTAATCAGCGAACTGAAACGTTCGTTACCTAAACATTCCCACAATGCAATGCAAAACCCAGGGAGCATGACACTTTAACAACACGTTTACGACGAGTACGCACACTTTCTGTCCAAAGAATTTCCAACACGTCTTCTAAACACTTCATTTCTCTTCCATTGTATACCAAACAAAAAATTCGTTCAGCATTTCGCTTCCATTACAGACAGACAAATTACTTGACGTTGGGCGATCATGTCGCGCCTGGTTAGCACACAGCGTAAGAATTAAACGCAGCCGGTGATGATGGTCCTTTGTTGTACTCTGACAAACCAGAGAGCCGGACCATAAATCAACCGCTGAAGGACACCAACGCAAGACCCTACAGCGTGTGCGAGACACAGAAGGTTCAGAGACTCAAAGCGGCGCGTCTGTAGCTCTCAGTAACGCTAACTGCGGTTTTACACATGTACGTAGATCAGCTGTCATCTCGCACTTTTCTAATTTTGCTTCTGTAAAGCAAAACACAAAAACAAACCTTTTAATGGCGAGGAGGATTTTGGGGGGCCCGGCTCTGTGCTGCGGGGGGTTCGGGGAGAGAAGGGGCTTTTTATCTGCGCCGAGCTGAACGACACCGTGTCACATCCTGTCTGGAGCCTTTCATGTTTCACTTCACCGCACACTTCACAATCCCTCCGCTTCCCTCCCCTGCCACCGAATACATTAGTCTTGTTGTTCAGGCAGTTGTCATGTTTTGAAGACATTCCAGTAAAATGCAGAATAATAACAATGGCTGTGATAAAAGCTAATGCAAAGAGAGACGATGCCTCAGCTGTATATGTGCGGAACCCAAAGAAAATGTACAGGGATATACTGTATATATGAAGAGTTTGCTTCCAAAATTAGAAAAAAATCAGTGTTTTGATTATGTTTTTATTGTGTTAGTTAGCTGTATTTTTTTAGTTATTATGGCTTAAATTAAAACAAACCAGCTGCAGTTTGATTGATATTAATTGGAACGCACAATAACAAAAACATGACTTTTGAAAAAAAATGTAAATGGAGTCATCTCATTTTGAAACCAAACTCGTCATATGTATATAAAGACAGAGAGTTCGGATTTTACATGTATGCATTTGGTAGATGCTTTTATCTAAAGTGACTACCAGGGCATTGTATGGTACACATTTCATCAGTATGTGTGTCCCCTGGGGATCGAACCCATGACCTCTGCTCGGCTAATGCAATGCTCTTACCTATGAGAACATTTTCGGACGATTTCCAGAGGGTGTGATGTTTACCTGAAAATGAAGAAAGAATACAACATTACAAATGAACAGTTAATAAATCATCTTATAGATTATAAAATGTTACCTCTCTTTAGCATCATCTAAGATTGAGATAACATTTTGTAGATGTTCTTAAAAGATTCAAAGCCTTTTCTGTTTACGTGGCCTATATGATGGACAGCTCCACCCCAAATCAAATCTCATTCGTCCTAAATTTCACTCCATATAGACTGTTTTGCAAGACGTAAACAATACTAGTCCAGAAGCACTTTCTGGTTCGGATGTTTAGTCTTAAAGATGCTCGTTTCGGTTTGATTCGGTTAAAAGCCAAACGTCCTGTTGTTCGATCTATATTTTGGTCCAATTGTTTGTGTAGTGTTCAAAAACTGAAACCGGAAGTGCTTCTGGATCAGTGGTGTTTGCATCTTACGAAGCGGTACCTGTAATTAAAGACAACCTGAAATCCTGTTCACACACCTGTAATCTGCTGAAGCATCTCCAAATGAGAAAGTAGAATGAGATGAAAAAAACATGGTTTAGATGGTGAAAGGCAGAGAGGGGTTGGAAAAATATGAGGGCATGATGAAAGGTTAATTCAGAAGTTGTTGTATTTCAAAATATTTTTGAATGAAATAACACGTATTAATGCCTCATTGTCCTAAAGTAAATAGAGTCAGTTTTGACTTTAAACATTAAATACTGTGTGCTCGGGCTAATGTAGCCTGATTTTAGTAACGTACGCTCTTTTTAATATTATATTTTACCTTCATATTACAATTATAAGCAAACTTTTTGTGATTTTTTCCAACAATTTTTTTTATATCACAACAATTTGTGGTGCATTTGTCAAATCTGTGTTTGTGTGCGCGCGTGGAGAGAGAGAGGGGTTTTAGTGAGGACGCTGTAAGTGTCTCTGATCCTAACATCTGTTCATCCCTGGCAAGCTGTGGAAAACCCTCTCACTCTCTCTCTCTCACACACACACGCCCGGTTTATTATCTCCGTGGGGACAGTCCATAGGCGTAATGATCTTTATACTGTACAAACTGTATATTTTATCCCCTACCACTAAACCTTAAGATCATAGAAAACTTTTTCATTTTTAGATTTTCAAAAAATATCGTTCTGTACGATTAATAAGCTTTTTTGCCCGTGGCCACCGTGACACGAGTCCCCATGTGTTGGTGTGCATTCAGGTTTAGGTCCCGACCGGGATGTAAAAACAAGGCCACACACACAGTTTACAGCCATCTTGAGGACATCCCGTGGACTTGTGCAGCTACACGTGAACAATTCACATGAATCCTAAACCAAACCCCACACCTAACAGAAAACACGTATTTAATTGAAATGTTTACTAATCTAAACATTCATAAATACACACAAATGCAAGATGCAGATGTGATAAATCTTTTTAAAAAATCATTGAAATTCTTTTTGAGCAATGTGCCTAATAACTCACATTGCTCAATTCAATTAATTTTCAATCTTTTTCAAGACTTTCAATCATTATTACGAAATACTAAGTAAATATTGATTCACTGATTGACTGAAGATCTGGAACACTGAGAGCTTGAACTTTGATGTGAATGTGTTAAAAGTTGAAATACATCAATCCAGATTATTTCTAATGAGCAGTCTTGAGTGCTTCTGTCTGGATCTGTTCTGCCCTCTAGTGGCCGCAGTTGATAAAACAACTGATCCATCGTGTAATTCAAAACCCTGTATCTGTAAAAGCATGTCCGGAGTGATCTCAGTAAAACAATGAAGATAACTGGGGCTGTGTTAGGCTCCCAAAACAAAAACAATGTCATCCATGTAATATTCTGATAGCACAGAGAAATCTAAGTGTAAGAAGCACGATGAAATGAAAGTCATTATTTACATATTATTCCGCTCTCCACTGAAACTCTGAATTTTTCCCCTGTGCACTATTAAGAAATGACAACTTTAGAAGACGCACCAGGTTTAGTGCACTATAAAGAAATATAATACTGTAATGTTACCTTTATAGTGTTCTACATCCAGTTTGGAGATGACAGCTGTGGTCACCATGAACTGTCATTCTATAGAAAACAGCAACAGAAATGAGATATTAAGGCTAATTCACACTGATTCAAACAACTCATATATTCTATATATATATTCTATATTACAATGATGGTGTTTGTTAGATCAGTTTGAAATAACCTTTAAAGCACATGAGATTATTAAACGTGTACTATATTGTATAATGTTGATATTTTGTTGCTTTGTAACCAAGCAGAAAATCACTATTTTTTGACTATTTCATACATAAGTGACTTTTAAACTAAAATAAATGACACACAAAAATAAAAATAATACATCATTTGAAGTGAAAGAATATTTTGTGAGTATGTCTGTACTCTTGTTGTATGTTCTATTCTATTCTAAATACAAACGTGTTATTGCATTTAAAACGGGACATATTAAATATATGTTTTGCTGTGTGTTAAACTGCGTGAATGTTTTTTTTTTTTGTAAGATTTTATTTCTTAATAAATGAGTATCTTAGTCTTTCTCTAAATGCTAAACTGATGCTGAATTCCATTACAACGGATTTTGCTTTAATCTATCAGGGTCACACGTGCTTCTGTTCTGATCAAACAAATGACAAACACTTAGTAGCCAAATTATTACTCGATAATCAAATTTTAATATTGGCTCCCCGAAAAAATTGGACATTCTATTTTTAGCAAGATAAGCCTATGTGTATTAGGAGAAAATACACATAGAAAACACAATAAAAAAAATGAATTAGGTTTTTTATTTACAATATTGCTCAGCCGTATTATCGGTGACAGCTTCATTCATATTTCCAAAACGTGAAACTCAAGTCATTCTCGCGAATTCACACAAAAACAGCTCAAGTTCAAGCTACATTTATGTTTGACAAAGACAATTAAAAACTCAGCACCACCATCATAATTAAAGAAACAAAACATATTTACGTCAAATCAATCCGTCTATAATCCAAAACAATTCATAAAGCGACGCGTTACTGTAAGAAATCCAGAGAAACAGAGATAGTGTGAGAGGTAAGAGAGGCCCAGTGAGAGGTCAGCTCAATATTGAATTTTTGCGAATATTTCACGGAATACCTCCTGGCAGTGTAAATATTTTTGACTACAGCCTGATACTTTAGGGAAGTCAGATCTCCCGCACGGCTCCGCTGCACTTCTAGCCTGCCCAGAAAGAGAGAGAGACAGAGAAGAAAGATTGCTTTAGGTTATTCATGGATTGACTCTTCAAATCCCAACATATGCTCCTCTGTTTCCATTCCCAAACACCAGGAGAAATGGACCATTTCCTCTCCGCAGTCTCTTCTGCAACACCTCGTCCGCTGCTCGCAATGTAAATCAGACGGAGATACGAGCCAAACCAATCCTTCCCAAACACATGTGGGGTGTGTGTGGGCAGCCTGTGATGTTTAAGACCTCATCCAAGAGACCGTGTGTGTGTGTGTGTGTGTGTGTGTGTGCATCGTATTTGTCTTTAAATAACAATTTCAACTAAATTTGCATTTCCTCCAGGAAATATCGGCGCTCGCAGCTAACGGCAGAACGATGTTTAAGTTTAAAGTTTACTTTTGGTGTAAATGCCACGTTTCTTTTTTTTTGGCCATGCATTAGGCCAGACACAAACTTTACCAACCTGATCTCACGGGAAATTCGTATTTTACAAGGCGGCTAATTCTTAAAATTCTTACGTTGTGAATTGTACAAAACCGTACAATTACTAGAATAAAGCAATGTTTGAAGCCCCACCCCCAACCCCGCCCCTAAAATGCAAATCGACCCCAATGTACGAATACGATCGTATGAATAAGCCAAATTTATCCACTTCGTAAAATAGTTAGATTGTGTTGACTATGCAGGTATTTTAACAAAACTGTTTATCTTTCAGTTTTGAATGCTTATCATTTCTAAACGTTCAGTATTTTGGGTCGCACTAGTTCATACTAAAAGCCAAAAATTTTTACTTTCGATTTTATGGGGACTTTACGGTATTTTAATCTCCCCCTTACTTTCAAACGGATCCAGATCTAATCTCAATTACGCCTCCATTTAATTGTGCCGTTCTTTCCTTCAGCTCTTTACACTGACAAAACATATGCCAAGCATTTCTTCAGCTCCTGTCGCCGACGTGTCACATTAGGAGATTTATTATCAAGTCTCTGAACTGATGATGAAACGCTAACGCTAGACAGAAGGCATCATTTTCTCAACAGTGTCAGAAGATCAAATCTACAAACACAAACGCGTGTTTGTATGTGTGTGTGTGTGTGTCTGGCACACTACGCTGCTGTCACAAATCTTTCCGTTTGTTGTATTTATTTCTTTATGTTTGTTCTTAAGAGACTCTGTTTTTTTTCATTCCTTTCTGTACAAAGATGTTTTTGCCTTCCACACCTCCCTGATCCAGCTGCGTCGTTCTTTCATGCGTTTCTGCGTTTGATGGTTGGTAACAGCTGCCCATCTCCTCCGCTTCACTCCCGCGTGTTCGATGCGCTCTACACTTTCACTATAAACTCTTTTGAAACTCAAAAACTGTCTGCAGTCTTTCTTGGAGTAAAGAGAAATGTTTCTCACCCGAGCCTTCAGACGCCGTGTCTATGGGCCGCCCACCGTCCGTCTGATGCACGAGTACACAAACGGGAAGAGCTGCTAAAATCAACATTTTCAATCCGAGATCCATCTGGAAACAAAGTCATATTTACAAAGGAAGTATTTTTGAACAAGATGAGAGGCATGAAAACCATTGAAAGATACTCAGAGATTTGACGCAAGTACACTAGATATGCGCCAGAAAAACTGTATCCGCTATGTTTTCCAAAGAGCTAAACATGCAAGTAGGTTTTAAGGTTTAGACATATAAAAACAGGTAAAACAACCCAAAGTCTGGCTATACAGTGCCACAGTTTCATTGGATAAAACAGCCATTAACTTAAGGAACTATTTTACCAACCGCCCACTCGTACACACACTGAAGGACTGGATCCAGGTTTTGACAAGTGTATAGCTGAGAGCAGTCAGTTTCATCTCATAATGAGAATGCAGGAACATTGAATATTGACCATTAAAATGATTGACCGAGAAGGCCTTCTCTCTTCTTTTACCGCCCATCGCACGCTGCCGGGGTCATGACAGTGGTACGCGGTTCAGGTGTTGAGTTCTGGCCTCCGGGCGCACAGCAGCGGATTCGTGAGCTGTGAAAATAATGCCCCCGTGTTGAATTAATGTGCAGAGTTGAGGGAAAGTACAATTATTAAAAGCTTGATTTGACCAGGTTAGTCCCTTACGATTAAAAACTCTTTTAAGAGAGACCAGGTCCAAACTGACAGTTTACAACATAAACTAAAAAACATTCGGGTTATTTTAGCAAATAAAAGGGCCTGCTAAAACTCCGACTGCACTTTAATTTCTTCTTATTTTCTAACACGCCTTTTAAAATGTACAATGTTATTTTGTTTTTCTTTTTTATCTTCTGTATCTTTGCAGCTTGTATTGCAACTTTAAATGGATTCCATTTTGAAGATCTTTGAATTTGACTGTACTTTCATTCATTACCTCTTTACTATTATCGTTATTTGTTTTATATCACTTTTGCGTTTGAACTGTGTTATATAAATTAAAATGCATTCACTTTTGCATTTTTGGCATGACATAAACCGTCTTATGTCCAAACGTGACATGTTATGAGCAAATAGAACGTGCCAGTTTGAATATTTGGGACAAAGGAAATCTGCAGCAGTAGGAAACATCTTTCTACTTTTCTTTACTAAATTAATTTAAAACACAAACCACCATCTAAAAACCTAATATCTCCAAATAAAGTCAACATGTATTCTGACACATTCTTCCATATTTTACGTAGAAATTCAAACAGAAAAGTGGCTACAGTATATATTTACTATACTATACGAAGAGTTGAGATTCAATGAAATGAGATTCAAAAATCATGTTTTTTTATTGTACGTTCCAATAAAAATTTAAAAACGGAGTTATGTCATTTTGGAACCAAACTCTTCATATATACAAACATATACATATTATATATATGTAAATACATACACACACACACACAGTGTATATACACCAAAATATATAAGTTATAAAAGAATCGTAAAATTGAGTTTATTTTGACTTCATATTGACAAAATTTTATTGACGCATGTCACAATTTATTTATTTAACAACCCTGTAAATATTCTACACGTGTCATTCTTTAAGTCTGTGCTCTGTACTTCAATTCTTTTCAATGTCCTAACTGCTACCAGCGTTTCATCTGGCCTTTATCTATAGGAATTAAATGGTAAAAGCATCAGAACGGCTCTGAGCCAATCCCCCTCTGGCATATTTAAAAATAGTGCTCTTTTCTTTCGCCTTTTGAGACTTAATGACTCTTTTGCAACTCTGTGGAGAATCGCTCACGGTAATTGATTATTAAAACTTGAAATTGCAAAGCACATCCATTATTTCATGAGTGAATGTGTATCCTCGTAATTAACAAAGCAGAACACTCTCGGTCCTTCCACACAGAGACCTCAGGAAACGAAAAAAAGAAATGAAAAAAAAACACAGGACAGAAATCCTGAGGTTAAGCAGACCAGAGAGTCCACGCTGTAACACTGCAATTAGCTCCAGCTACAATCTATCAGAGCGAGAAAAAGAGAGAGAGAGCGAGAGAGAGAGAAAAAACACACACCTCATGGCCACGACAGAGAGTCTGTGTCAGTTTATTCGCTCGAGAGAGAGAGAGAGAGAGAGAGAGAGAGAGAGGCCTATTAAATATAAGAAAGTTTACAGAGCAAATTTATTCTGAGCAAATGACTTTTTTTGATGATTAGTCATCAGGATACAGAGCATTCTCTGTAAATAACTCTCCTCTTCAAACGTTACAGTATTATTATTGTCATTATTTACTCATACAGCTGTTATATTTTATTTGCAAAAAACGTTGGATACAAATTTCAAAGAAGCTTGTATGGCAAGGGTAAAGACAGGGTTATTCTATATTGTGCTCAAGGTGTAAGAACTGACTTTTAAAAAATTATTCAAAGCAGGATCTGAGTTTAAATACAAGATTTTTTTACATAAAAACTTAACTTATTTATAGTACATTTCTTTCTGGTAAAAAATTAACTTGATTTTTAATAAAGAATTTATTTATTTTTGGGCAACATGTCATTTAAGCTGCATAATTTAAAGAATAAATATTTTGTTAATTTTAAGGTCCTACTTTGGTTTATGGAGTGTCCAACAACAAGTTTACGTACATACACGGTGTAAAAACACTTTCATTTTCTAATAGGCAGTTATTAGTAATTAGTTATTATTATTATTTGACTGACTCTCAAATGATTTGTTCATCGATTCATCTGTCTAATCCCCTCCTTTCTGTCAGCCTACTCTGATCTGATTGGTCAGATGGTCTAGTCTGCTGTGATTGGTCTACCGCATCGCAAATGGAACGTAGGCAGGCATTACACAGAGTGACGCAAATCCAGAACTGAAATTAGAACGACAGACGACTCGTTCGCGTGATTCAGAGTCGACTCCTTTGTTCCCAAGCCAATAACTTTGTTATTCGTTCACTTTCGGCTTTACAACTTGGCCGACTGCTCACATTCACACACACCAACATTACACAAAATTAAATGTAATTTTAAGGACATTGTAATAGTTACTCTTTAAGTACAGACCACTTCGGAAGACGAGTATGGTTTTATTTTTAAACAGTGCAAACATTTGAACAAAATACAACTAAACGGAACATTTATAACCAAATCAAACTGTGAAACGAATATCTTTAAGATTTAAATATGGGTATAAACCGTGTGTCCTATGGTGTGACAAAAATGAATATGAATATATAAACAATGAATATATAAACTCTCTCTTTTTCATATTATAAATATAAATAATGTAAAATAATATTTTATTAGCTGCTGGACCAGTGTTCACATCTAGTTCTATAATGAACTACACAAGAAGCATTTGAAATGTCCCTAGCGCATTTTTATAATTTCTCAAAACTCAAACATAATTCACACTTCATCGATAATGAAAAATGTCTGTTTCTACCATTACTACCCGCAACACACACATACCATTAAATATTTCCAACAAAACTGTAACTGTCAAACAGTATATGAAGAGTTTGGTTCCAAAATGAGATAAATCGTGTTTTTTAATTGAGCATTACAATTAATATCAATCAAACCGCAGTTGGTTTGTTTTGATTTAAACCATAATAACTAAAAAAAATACAGCCGACTAACACAATTAAACACAATAAAAACGTGATAACATAATAAAAAACAATTAAAAAATTAAACAGAACTATCTCATCTTGGAACCAAACTCTTCATTTGTCCGTGTAAACAAAGTACAGAATTGATATTGCACTGACGCACTAAAAGCTCTGATGACTGAACTGATGCTCTAAGTCACTGTTCTACTCTGAACCCTACAGAGGCTTCTCATGGCGTGTATGTTTTTAAGGGAGCAAGTCTCTGGCTCCTGTAATCTTTACTTCCTCCGCTGGCAGTTCACCACCTCTGGGGCTTCTGTGACATTAGCGCTCGCATTAATGCCAACTACAGTCATTCGTACCTCGGGGCACAGCTTGACCCCTTTCGAGGGAACACTTCCTGTGACACGCTCTGGTTGTGTACCCTCACCTCTGCTCTGCCTCATCCCACAGCCAGGTGACTCCCGCAGACACCAGGATGCTTGACTTTACTACGGTAGTACAGCTACCGCCTTTACATTCAAATGTGTCTGTCATTAGAGTTTCAGAAGAGATGTCAACAATGTGTCAAACTGAGCTCAGACTTGTCAAGTGTGCAATATTCAAAAGTCAACATTATTCTCAACATGAACTCAAACATTTCTCATCACATTGTCCAGCTCTACGTTGCTAAATAAGAGGTGCAGTAATAAGTGCCTTCGCTGATCGGCGATGGCAGCTACCCACACCACAGGCACTTTGGGCCGCATTTAACAGGATGAATTCATTAAGGAGCAGATTCTCTCCTGTGCTGCTCGCACACAGACAGCTGCTCTCCCTGTAAACCCTGCAGCCAAACACAGATCAATGGAGAAATACATCCGCAGGAGCTTTTAACAGCAGACCTTGGACAAGACTGGAGTGTGTTTAAGACATTGGTGCATTTATATCCTCCAGATCTGAGTGGAGAGAGAAAGACGAGAGAGAGAAGCGCTCGGGGTGGGCGAGGAGAGATGCTGCGCTTAAACTCACATCTGGGAATCAAAGCTGATAAAATATCACATGCATGAAATGTGTTATGTCATAGGAAAGGTGCATGAGATTTCTGATCTGCTGCAGAGATGCAGGTGTTCACGTGGAGCAGATGTCACTCACCAGATGCTACCGGAAGTGACACTGTCCTCTACAGCTGACAAAGGCAAGGTGCAAAACAACATCTAGATCAATTATTCAGTTTACTGTATTAAGACTGATTTAATCAAATAATGCACGCACAGTCACACCTGTGAGAGGATTATTAATGAAAACACATTACATTGAAAATGGTGTCAGTAATGAGCATATACAATAAAATAAAGTTGTAAAAATGCGTGGTTTCTTATTTATTTATTTAATTTATGCTAGTCTATTGTGTTCTATTAAATAATATTTCTCGTATTTCTAGCTCTTTACATAATATTAATCATTGCTTCTTCATTTTCAAATAAGCAAGATTTAGTATATTTATTAATTAATTAATTTCCCTCGTGACCTCAAGTGTTACAATTTGCGGAAGCATTTGAAAGCTACACCTGTACACGTGCACGCGCAAACATCAGAGCGCAATACACGCCAATCTCAACAACGTACGTAGTGTTTAAATAGAAACTCTAAAGACACACACGATTTGGAGAACTGGAGATGCCAAATAGTCTTTTTCCCAACTGTGTAGATTAGTGGTTTTCGCCGTGAATATAACGTTAGTCATAGATGCTGGAATCATGGCGTTCGCAAGAAAACTCACCGTCTAAAGCATCAGCAGAGTGAACGTCTTGGATAGAAGTAAATCCACGTTTTCGCCGTCAAATAATTATTCACATTTTGTGTTAAATTACATTGAAACTCCATAGAAAGCTAATCTGCAGATCACCCGAAACTTTACCAAACACTGAAGAGACCAGTAACAGTCACGTGCTGCCCTCGCGTGGTCAGTGACGTGTAATGCAGGTCTTACAAACTACTGCACCTTACAATCCCCACAGCACAGATCTTTATTTTTTAAATAATTATAAGTTGCTTAACTACAGTCGATCTATATCGGTATACCCACGCATATGTGTATACTTTCACGACAAAGAATTAGTGTAAACATTTGCCATACAACCAAAAAGCGATGGTAAAAAAGGGTATCATACCCTGCTGTACTACATGTTTTGCTAGGTAAAAATAAAAGACAATATTATTAAGAATTTAAGAATTAACAATTAAAATTAAGCAGTCTAAAATAAAAACATGACTACCCGTAAGATTTTGACTTCCCTACTTTTGAGTGGTTCATTCACTTAGAAGCTGCTACCTGATTGGTTCCTATCTTTAAAACCCGCCTTCAACACCTAATTTTAACGAGTGGATGAGAACCTGCCGGAAGAAACATAAATCGGCGTAATCATACAAATGATCCTAATATTATCCTAATCCTAACTATAGTAGGGTAGTCAATATCGTGACGTGACGGTGAGACCCCTAATGTCGGGCCGAAGAGAGCTGTGACGTATGTCTCGCCGGCTCCGCCCAGACCCCCTGGGTTCTGCCCATATAAATCTCATTTAATGCCACTTCAGACATAATTTCTTTCATGGCTACTTTGAACCTACGTAAATATTGGGGACACCTCCAGCCAGCACTTTAACACAAATGAATTGTGTTATTTGACCATGCACAATTGTGTTTGTACTGTAACATAATTTATAAACATAGTAAAACAGCACATATAAGTACATATAAGATAAGAGGTCATCGTGGATGGATGGAGCAAGGTGTTTCAAGTTTATTTGCTGTCAGTGTCATTAAACAAACTGGAAATAAAAGGTAGAGTGAGTTTTCCATTTACATAAAATAACAGAAATAAAAAATGCAAAAAAAAGTCTAGCACTGAAAAAGTAACCAACACACACACACACACACACACACACACACGCACACACACACACACACACACACACACAGAACGGCGAGTGAATGTTCACTAAACATTGGAGTCAGAAAATGACTGAGTTCTTTGATCAGATACAGGCTTTTGATTTGATCCGATTTCAATGCAGGCAATACGACTGTGGGTGGGTTTCCACTCCGATACAATCAGAAAATCACAAGCACATCTGCTGTAATTGATCTTTGCTCTTGAAAAGAACACGATACAGTACATAATCATGGTCATTTCATTTCACCTACAATCCAGCATTCAGACAGACGCAGATCCATGTACTAGGATGGATATGACGGCAATAACAGACACAAAATATCCTTAAAACATCATCATGAAATAAAACGAACAGTCGGAGAAAAGGAATCGTATCGTACTGGATAAGCATGACGAAAAGAAATCAAGTTCCCAGTGTTTCAACTACAGTGCAATTACAACCTTGACCATCTGAACGATTTTTAATGGTTTTGTGATCCCCCCCCCATTTTTGTTTTAATACACGGCTGTAAAACAATTGATCATATTGCGACATTGTACAAGTCATTCTACAAGAAACATACACAGAAAAGATCAAAGACTGAGAAAACGCGGTTGATTCGTTTCTACAAAACAGCCCAGTGGACGTGATGAATGTGCAGTTCTTAAATGGCACTTTCCACAAAAAAGTAAAGAGTCATCGGTGCTTAAGATTTAGAAAACGTTCATCATCAACCTCACGAGGTTAAACCAACATGACATCAGCTGTTTAGTCGTCCGTTTATTTTTTAAGAGGTCTGTAACGTTTGGAACCCCGTTATCAAATTTTAAGACTGAGGTCTACTTACAGATAAAAACCTGATTGGTGTGATAGTTTGGGACCACGTGTTGGTTAATAATCTTCAGGAAATGTGAGCCAGTCTGTATAAACCAGGCTAAAGTCTCAAATCTAATTCTGAGATAAGCATCAAAGTTTGATTTTCACTGGGGTTTCAATATTTGATGTGTCCTTACTCGGTCAGTATTGAAGATACAAAGGTTACACTTTCACAAAATGTTCTTTACAGTATTATGTTACATTTTAAAAATATATAGTTTGTCATTTGTTATGCTTTTTAAAACCTTTGGTAACAGGGTTGATTGGTTGAGCACATTGAATGCATGTGTGGGAATGAGATTCTTGACTTTGGGTTGAAAAAACTTCATTTGGTTTGTGTGCAAAAACATCACAATTAAAAATGAGAATCATAATTAATGTTCAAAATCACCAACTTTTCATTTAGAAAAAGCCAACGTACCCAGGATTTATGGCTCCAATGCTTCGAAAAAGTTAATGAATATTTGTGGACAGTGCCCAATCATTCCATTTTGTTCAAGCCATTTCATAATTATTATTACAATAATTTGTTCAATGTTTATGTTTTAATCTACATCTTTGTTTTTGCACCATTATATTGGACATTAAGAAAGAACATTGCTTCTTCGTTTTTTTTAGATGAACTACGCAGGATCTCATAAAAAAAACTGCACATGCAGCATGTTTTAACAACCGCTTTCATCATTTCACCATAACAAATGTACCAATTCAGGTCTAAAACACCATTTACCTGAATTCTGCCACGTGTCTATAAAAAAATCAATTTCAATGTACAACAATTGTGAGTTCTGTGATCATCGATAAGTCACATGATTATTCTCACACGCTCTTCGTCCGAGCGCACAGCTCTTCCATGTAAACCGCATGATATCGTAGGCCCGTCGCTGTCATTGGGAGGAAATGATACGTTCCACGGCACGGAGAGTCTAACGTCAAGCATCGCCCACGGCAAACACAATTGTGCCATCTATGGCATGCACGTACATGAATCTTTTGCAACAAGCATGTCCGTGTGTAACAAATACCTGAATTTTTGGACACATGACTAAAAGAGTAAAACGTAACCCTCTGGAAAACAGCAAAAACGTTTCAGCTTATATATTTAGGTTATGGCTATACCATGTCTTGTAAGCCAGGTGCACACCGTGCGATGTTTATCTGTCTTACGATTGTTGCTTTTAAGATTGTACGATGTGACTCCAGTGAGTAAAAGCCAAAGCGGATTGTGCGGCATCAACCATCTTGGATGTCAAACTGTACCGTGTACATCTTTAGGGCTTTGGTCACGATTGTCAATGTTGGACGTTTAATAGCTTTAAACACATCTGACATCCTCTTTCAAAAAATCGAAACGGTACAGCTAAACCCTCGCTCTCATGTCAACAATGTGTCGTCAAAAAAATACAAAATAAAAGATAAAAAAAACTGGAGTGTCAGGAGTCTGTTCATGATTCTCAAGGTAAGTTTGATAGTATAGTTATCGTTTTTATAAGATTAATCAAATCTAAACAAATGAATTAAAGATTGTTGATTTTGCCCTACGAAGTACAGTACAAACCTGGCAACCATCGTTCAGTGTACACCCAGCTTTAGTTCGTTCACACCACTACATGTCAAAGTGAGCTTTGTTCGGTAGCTTAATAAGGTGGTTTCAGGAAATAGTAGCTGCAAAATTACGCTACAAGTTCCCGTTTACATCCACACCGCAAATGATTATCCCTCCATCAGGGTCCTGAAAAGTCTACGCGTCACACACGCTCTCTTCTAATATCAAGCAGACAGCACCAGTCTTTCATAAATCAGTGAAGATACACTAAAGTTGATCAGGTCAGACCCCGATGCTCATCTCGGGGTGGACGGTGAAACCCTCCCGGATAAAGTGGGTGGTTTCCGCCGGTTGAGTTTCCCGTCCAAGGCACAAGCTGATGTCCGAAATATCCCCGCGTGTTTAAGGGCGCGGTGCGTTGCAGGGGTCCTCGGGAGCCTCTACGGGCCGTCCTGCGATTCAGAGGGTGATTCGTGCACAGTGATGTTTAAGCTTTGAGGGCAGAACGCCTCTGTTCAGCTGGTAAAACTCCACGAGCTGCAGCAGGTCAGTGAAACGCGTGTGTCCGTCGTCCAGACTGTAGAATAACTCGCCGCTCTCTTCGACCTGACGCCGTCGCAAACACATACACAAACAGCATTAAGACCAAATACATGTGATGTTTCATGTTGTTTTTTATGGTTCAGACTTACAGGTACGATCTGAAAGTGTTTGATCTTCTGCGTATGGCACAGTGACAGAACAAATGTCCTGGGGTTACTTTGGCTGTCCCTTACGAGAAAAAGCCTGAGGAGGTACAAATACGGTAAATAATGTCAATAAATAGAACTGTTTTAAAATACTCATATTAAGATCATGTAGAATGACATGAGAGTGTCCGAGTGAATGTAAATGTATTGTTAAAAGATGTCTGGCAAGACCTTTTAAGACAGAAAGGAAAATGAATCGATCGTCTTAAACCTTGAATTATCGGTTTGAAGTGAACATACCCATCAATGAGGCCGTGCTGCGTGATTAATTTCTGAGCCTCATCCCGGGACACTTTACTGTGAAACCACGGCTGAGCCACATGGATAGCTGGAGAAACACAGACATGACAGTAAGAAACAACTTATTTATTCTGTCTACTCATTAGTCTGGTGCGTAGATTCAATTCAAATGATTATTTGAATTACCTCCAGAGCACTTTTCACAATTTTACACTGCAAAGCACGTACAAATCCACATTACTACAGACAGTAGAGACAAAAAACCCCTGAAAATTATGTAAGAATTAAAAATAAAATAGATAAAAATGAAACAGGAAGTGCTTCTACACCAGTGTTTACATCTGGCGAAGTGCTCTATATGTACAACAGATAATGGACTAAACAACTAAGGAAAGCCACATTTCTGTCAAATTGTACTTGTAATAAACACTACTTGTCAAAAAAACGAGGTCTTATTCCACGGATAAAGTGAATAATCTCACGTTAAGCATTTTCTCCCGACCTCTGACAACATCGGAAGTTCATCGCTACGCTTGAGTCCATTACATAAATTAGTAAATTTATTTTCTAAACAGAAAGATGGCCAAATTAGCATTTCAAAGATGGACGGGGGTAAGAAATATCTGTCATTTCATACAAAGGCTCGAACCTACATCAGTTATTTATGGGAAGACAATGTATGTGCTAAATATATGTTCAATGTACTAAAGCGGAAAATACTTTTTCTGATTTATTTATTCAATTAGAATGAAAAATAATAAATAATTGTATTTTTATTGTGTGTATACTATCCTTGTGTACTGCGAGAAGAGTGTTCAAAGCGTGTTTCATATGTTGTGTATGGTTATGCACGTGATGTGTTAAACTAGAAATGATAAATGTGTGCATCTGACCTATGTTGGACATGGAGCTGTGAGTGGTAGAAGGACTGCCGTGAGAGCTCAACCTGTGACAGCTTTTCCTCTGGAGGAGAGAAAAAAATACACAAAAGCACACACACACACACACACACATTACACACCGTGTTACAAAACATCACAGCACCATACTGATCTGTGCGGCTGTGCAATGTAGCTAAAATTATACCTTCATATTTTCAGGTTTGATCATATTCGATATATATCCTAATATGAATGAATTTGCTCAGACATGGCATAAAAATAAATCTTGAGAGATTGAGGGAGGTATTTTATACCCGCCATGACAGGCCTTCTTCCACAGCCACTGAGAGCACCTCGGACGGGTTCTCGATCACTCGACTCTTGTGTCCTGAGAAGTCCATGGCCACCAGTGAGTTCTCCGAAATGCTCCTCTGCAAACACACAAACACCCCAGTAAATCTCACGTAAACATCAGCGTCTGACCTCTGTCCTGCTCTGATCGTCTCAAAGCCTTGATCTCACAGAACCGAAGAAGAGGTCAGGTTTTCTACACCAGCTGTTGAGGTGTATGTGACTATAAATGAAGTGGTTTAAACATTGTTTTGTGCTAAACAAACACGAGAGATTATGGACTCACCATAGGAGAACTCTTCTGCTTCTGATAGGGCTGGATGAAGTTCTGATAAAGCTGCATGCCATACTGCGAAGAAACCAAGAAAACATCATGACTGTTTCATAACCAGCAACCAACTTAAAACATTACCAGTTAAACCCAATCAACAACAAACAGATATTTGTATAAAAGCGATCAAAGGGGACAAATAACTTTCAATGCTACTTTCAAATGTTAAATAAATGATTAATACATATAGCGCAAGGCAATAATAGACAAAGGCTAAATGGCTAAATGACTAAATGTCATTTCATACCTGTATAAATAACTCTGTTCTGATGAACACAGAGAAAGATATGAAAGATATGTGTTAAAATTAATATTATTGTGTTAATATTACAATATTGTTTAACAGAACAAATAAATTCATGTAGATTTGAAACAACCTGAGGGTGAGCAAATGATGACAGAATTTTTATTTTTGGGTGAACTATCCCTTAAAAAAAAGAACGAAAAAAGAGAGAGAGAGAGAGAGAGAGAGAGACCTTCTCACCTTGAAGAGGCGCATGGCTGTAACCCAACACGTTCTTGTCTGCTCATCATCTGCACACAGCAGCTTCAGGTCACGTGCAGCATTCGACTTACTTGCCTATAGAAGAAAAAAGGACTTTTCTTTCTTATAAAACTTTAAAACAAATCCTAGGTCCAAGTATGGAGTCACAGTCCACACTGGTGATTTAAACTAAACTCGTTACTCTTTTCTCACAGTGAATTTCGCAACACATTTGTTTGCTGTAGGAAAATGGTTACATTTCAGAACAGTCTAGCGACAAAATACAGTATTTGATCTGTTTACTGAGCTCAAAAACGATACAAACAGAAGTCAGATTAATACCCCCTCTCCACCCACACATTAAAAAATATATATTATAACAAAATAAATATAGGATACATGTTGTGTTGTCTGAATTTAACAGTAATTTACACAACCAAAAGTAAAATACAGTAACAGTAACTTTATGAGAAGACCAGAAAAATGCAACCAGAGGCGAAGGCTCAATTCAAGATATCACTTTAGGAGACGACTTGGTTGTCAATGAAGTGAAATATCAGCTTAGATGTGATTATGTGTTTGATAAACACCACGCCAAATCTTTAATGAAACTGTATGTTTATTTATATTGCACTTTCACATGTAATGTCTGACCACAGATCAACACTGTAGAAACATTACAAAGGTCAGAGAAGATAAGAAGCCAGACAGATTGTTTGATTATGATTGTTTATAACTCATAAATCTGAGACTGTATTGGGCTGATTACATGATAAAACTCGCTGCGATCGTGTATGATGACGGCGTGTAGCAGCTTGAAGTGATTTAATGTCCGTTACCTTCACACAGAATCCGTAGTCTGTCGGGGCGCTGTAAACTTTCCTGCCGTTTAATAATGTGTAGACCTCACTCTCGCTGAACTCACAAATAAACTGGAGGTGTCTCGGTTCCTACAAAGGGAATAGAATTATGATCCAATATCAAAATATGAATTGAAATCCTCAAACATACAACTGATTTATATGCCTAACTTCAGTGCATTAAAGATTATATAAACAAAACGTGATCAAATAAATGATAAAACACATACACACAAGCATTCCTCCAAAACTTGTAATCTTTAAAAATGTATTTCCTTGAATATTTTTTTAAGTCACGGCTACGAGCACATAATCTAATCTAAAGACTACTGCAAAAAATAGTATTTCTTCGTCTTGTTTTCTTATATTCTTTCTAAAAACTTAAGCAAAACGATTTACAGATATTATGACTTAACGATATTTAGTCAGTTTCTGAAAAGAATACAAATGTAAAGTTAAGTTTATACTTAACACAAGAAAAAATATATGCCGATTGGGTTAACCAAATTCAAAGAATTGAAGTTTTTTTATTTCCCCATTGGTAGATATTGTTTGGTTATTTTAAGCATTATTTCGTTTTTTTCATTCTGGCTTTCAAGCAAATATATTCTGACTTAACCATTTTTATGATATTTGTACTTTTTATAATAGTTAGTAGATTGTACAAACTATTGAGTTTATAGAGCACACAATGGTATTTTCATATGTGAATCTTGCCCTGATCTACCAGACGCGTGTGATGGGCGCGTGCTCGCATGCCATCTGACCGCGAGTCCCAACATTAAGCTTGAGCTTTAACTCGGGATAAACTCCCACATGAGAGCTATGCAGAACATCTCTCAAACCATCAGGACACAAGACACATGCGGTGAATCTGTAACGTAATATAGAGACGAAATGAGTGCCCATTGACGGTCACTCAGAGACGTGTGCAGGGTGAGGAGAGAAGCATCTGTTCATACTGACATTATTCAAACATATTATTATTATTTGTTTTAAATATTTTCCAGAAATTCCAAACACATGATCTGATGAATGTCTAGTGTCTTCTCTTTCAGACCGAGCTCTCAGTTCCAGCGAGGGTGTAATATGCATATCCATGACGAGAGAAACACGGAAACATGCCGCAATGGCAGGAGCTTTATCTCAACAACCACTAGTGAAGCGAGTCGAGAGAAAACTGAGACACACAGAGAGAGACGACACACAAAGACAGGCTTTGTCTCACCTCCATACATCTCAGTTCTCTCATTTACACACACACCAAGATAGAGAAGAAACTACACTACTGACCTACAGTATAGACAGACAAAAACACTATGACTGCAACACTGAAAAAATATATATATTTCTTACTTAGTATTCTTGTTTTCCCACACAAATAACAAAAAAATCTAAAATCAAAATACATTTACTTGAGAAGCAAAATGACAGATAATAAGTTTGCATGAAAAATAATGCAATTATTGTCAGAGCCAGGTGGTCGAGTGGTTCGTGCTCCGACATGTGGCGCCGGTGCATCCTGGGTGACCCGAGTTAGGGTCCCGGCTCGTGGTCCTTTCCCGACCCTACCCCCTCTCTCTCATCCACTTTGCTTCCTGTCCTCTCTGAAAAGAGTCTCTCTCTGTCAAATAAAGGCAAAACGCCAAAAAATAAATCTTTAAAAAAAAAAAATAATAATAATGCAATTATCAAAATTAAATTCATTCCTAAAACAAGAAAAAAATATCTGCCAATGGAGTAAGAGAAATAGAATTAAAACATGTTTACATCTTTATTAAGTATTTAATTGCAATTGGCAGATTTTTGTTTTGTTTTAAGAAAAATAAAAAATTGAAATAGGTTTTACGTCCTTATTAAGAATTTCATTTTAAGTTGATTTCTCTTACCACATTGGCAGATATTTTTGCTTGTTTTAAGCATAAACCGAATTAAGTTTGATTTAGTCGTTAGTTAGAATTAGTTTTGATTTAGAATTTTTTTTAGAAACCAAACTAATATCTTGGATCATTATGCTTCTCAAGTACATTTATTGTGATTTAAGATTTTTTTATATTTGTACTGGAAAACACAACAAAAGAAAGAAATTCAGTTAATGGCAAAAAAGACGAATCACGCCACGTCGTCTCAGCTGAATTAAAGCAACTGCTTTTTTATTTTGTTCTGTGAAGTATTTTGCAAATGATTTACCATGCCCTGATCATTACGATGTGACGGTAAAGCTTCATCTTTTTTCTAATAGTTACAGTATACTTATTTACGTTTTACATCATATAAATTCATACGAATTAGCAATCTCGTAACAAATCCAGGCCAGAAGTCTCTGGTGATTAAAACATCTCTTTTTACTGACAGTATTAGCAGACAAGTCACATTACCCATTAAACACATTTCAAAAAAGACAATTGGCTAAAAAGGACAAATAAAACTGTCCATAGCTGAAGAAACAGCCTTAAATCATGAAGTGAAGAGCGAGGACTTCGCATGTCTCAAACAAAAGCTCTGTTGTGGTAAGAACAATGAAAAAGCAGAAGACGCCGGTTGGCACAGCTCAACTGTTGTGTGACTGCAAGGGTTCGGGGCTGGAAGTGTTACACAAAATCCGGCTCTACCAGTTTTACTGAGCTAAGCCCCATAAAGCCGCTCTGTTAGATCTAACCATCCCATCTCAAAACAAGTGACTGCAGAACTCGAGCGAACCTTTATAAACCGAGGGCTCCGTATAATCTGTCTAATATAGACAGGCGGTGCAGCTCACCTTTAAGGGATCTTATGAGTAAGAGCAAGTGGTATTGTGAATGATTAAAGCTAATCCCTGCAGACTCCGTGGCGTTGAGATCTGAAGATGGAAAGTTTTCACCGTCTAACTGCACGCAGAAACCCAGCAGACGCTGGAAATCGCCCGGTGCCGCGTGAAGATTTCAACCGACCTTTGATGTGCCCTTGTTGGAGAAGTACAATCCTGATCTTCTCAGAACAAAGTAGAACTTCTTCCAAGACTTCCTGCCGTGTTCTTTAGCGTGGAGGTACCCGTGGATCTCGGGACAGGAGCTGGAACTGAGGAAGGTCTGCGGGTGGAACGTCAGTAGTCACATTAACAATGGTCTCTTATAAAGTTCATTTGACTAAATGCACCAAATAATCGCATTTTTAGACAGTTTTAATTTATGAGTACTTCTACAGTGGCATCAATAACTGAAAACTTTGGTTTTGGTGTAATTGTGCACTTAAAATAGAGGTCTGCATTCCCGCAGGACCCGATATGAAATTTTGCAGCGCGGGATACATTTTTTCAGATAAAAGTTCGGTAGCGGTCGGGAGCGGGTCTTTGGACGGGAGCCCACTCCCGACATCCTTCTAACTGACCACATGTACAGCCTGATCAGAGGACTGTGTTATGCATGTGCTGCGCGTGTGGACCAGTTCTTACTCCGTTATAAGTCTAATTTGCACGTGTCAGCCCCCAGACAGAGCGGGGAAGGACCTTAGAGAAGAGAGAGAGAGCATTCGTGTTTTTTGGAGGGGCGTCGGTCATCAGGACATTTCTAGCATGGATGTTAAATAGTTAGGTAAAAAAAGCGATTTAATTTTACACGAGATAGCTATAAGCCAAAGGGTTTCGTTGATTCGTGAATAAAAGTGAAAGACGTCATATTTAACGTATTACATTTATTTTTCTCTATGACCTTTTGTCTACTGTATTGACATTAAAGATCGCGTATCACAGGCAGTTTCTGCCAATCTCATATTAATCTTGAGTGCCTGTACAGTAGTATTGCATACGTCGTATCTTCGAAGAGGATTTAGTTTGATCATATTTATAAAAGAGAGATACAGCTGTAGGATTATTTCCGGAAAAACACGAGCTGCTAGAGGTGGGACTAGTGGGGAGAGTGGGATGGAACTACAGCACGAGCACACAACACATCATCACATCATCCCTTCGTGTTTTGTACATTATGCACGTACACGCCGATTGCCAACAAAACACAGACATACAGTTTGACTTAGTTTCACTTACCGCATGCAGTTCCGGCATCTTTTAGCGCTGGGACCACCGCCATCTATCAGTTTCAAACGATCTCCAAATCCAGCGTTATATCCATCGTTTATATAACATCCATCACTGAGATGCCGTGAACCAACAGACGCACCTAAACTAACACTATCGCAAGAGTAACCAGCTGCAGCGTAGTGCAGCCCATCTTGACGCAGCGCAGATAATCTTGATGGTAAGCGGGTCTCGCTCGTCAGTTGGCTCATGGGGAAGTGTATCAAGTACAGAAATACTACGTCATACGTCCAACTCGTTTTTTAACAAGTTGACCATGTTAAGCATGAGAAGCCAGCACGTTTAACAGTGTAAGGAAGTCAGAATGCATGACATAGCATGATAGCTCCGCTTTAAAATGTAAGAACAATTTTGTATATTGACAAGACAAAAAAAAATAAGTGATAAGGTTTTTGTCGAGCTTACATTTTATATTTGTTATGGAGAAATTTAAATGTGAGATCTGGAAACGTGATCTAAATTTAGCGGGATCCGTCAGGTCGGGACGAAAATCATTCTAAGCAGATAGCGGGCGAACAGTGAACACAGAGTAAATTTTTAGCGGGAGCGGAAATAAAACTTAGCGGGTGGAAAGAAAAAAACAGTCCCGCGCAACCTCTGGTTCAAAATATCCTTTTTTGTCTTCCACAAAATACGTGTTTTGAATATCAGGGTGAATAAATGATGACAGAATCTTTAAGGTAAATTATCACTTTAATATTATTCATATAAGTAATAATAATAGCGTAAGAAAAAGTTTGTCACCTGGATTAGTTGTGAGTGGTTCATGACTCCATTGGTTTCACTTGATACAGACACCATGTGCTCAGGAAAAAAATCCTGCGAAAACCCAAACATCACATACAAAACACAATGACTTCTGTTTCCACAAACACAATCTGACAAACAGGTCAGGTTTGAAAACTCTTAAATCACTGATACAGTATTTTACTAAGCGCTACATGAAACCGTACTACGACCACAATGGTAAGCTTATAACAATGATTTAGTTGATAGAAGTTGATCTGTCGGATGCGATTTCATGGAAAATGTCAGTTGGATGTCATCGGACTTTAAACCACGGCAAGATACATAAAGTACATAAAGTAGCCTGCATTTTTAGATTTTGTAAAGAGATGGCGACAGAGGCAAAAATGATGTATTCCTGATTTAAACCATGCTTATTAAGATCTACAGATTCAGTTTTTAACGATGCTTGATTCCCATCCAGCACAATTACAAATCATGGGAAACCCTTTGGTGTGGCCATCTGTGCTTTCAGGTACGACTGAGAGCTTGACTAAAACTCTGTTCCCCAGCAAATCAATTGCACACGATGAGGATGCCATGCGTCCAGAAACACACAGACTCACAAGAGGCTTTTTGAAGAACTCGTATTTGGCATAATTCTTCCTGAAGTACAGACAGCAGTGCGAGTCCATTCCCCAACTCGACTGAACCTCCATCACCGGCTCATGGTCTTCTATGGTTCTCTCTGGAAAAAGAACAGATACACAAGGTTAGTATGTTCTCACCACTTGACGTATGGACACTATATGCTGACACTCATTCATGTGTATATGCAGTACATAAACATACGGATGACGTGTGATGCCTTCGATGTGTATTCAAGTCAACGTGAGACACAGAGCGCAAATTATTTGATCATGTACTGAACCCAAACGTTGATCATGAAATTGTATTGGCCATTATTGGTCAAGAGGTTGGAGGGGGGCATTTTTTTCCATTTATAAATAACGTGAAATGGTCTAGTTTGATTTCATGTTGACTTCATAGATTAATATAGTCCACACAAAGTAAATATTGCACACGCTGTTCAATAAACAAAACTTTTCCTGTAAAGCCCCGCCTTCTGTTCCATAAAAAAGATGTGATTTTACCATCAAAGCCTAAAAAATAAAACAACAGTTAATGTGTTATGTGTTACAGTGATTTTACCATAGTAAAGAGCTGTTTGAAGGCACAAGCAGCAACTGCCACGTAACAAACAAGCCATTAACGTTCAATGAACACTTATATTTATTATTAATACAAAGAGAAATGAACTAACGCAGCTGTGTGTTTTCTGCACTTTGCAAAAGCATCAAAGGCCTCTCGTCCAATCAGAATTCACCGTCAGAGCTGTCTGTTTTATAATACTGCGTTTGTTTTCAGCCCGGAGGTTTGGAGTCTGGCAGCAGCGTGGGCTTGACGGATGAATTATTATAACATTTTGCAAAAATTATGCTTTGATAATAATGAGCGACCTTCGAGGAGAGTGATGCGCAGGGCGCCCGTTACTTCATTTCACCATTTAATATTCTTCAGCTCCT
The DNA here is from genome assembly GCF_024868665.1 of Triplophysa rosa. Lineage (NCBI taxonomy): Eukaryota > Metazoa > Chordata > Actinopteri > Cypriniformes > Nemacheilidae > Triplophysa > Triplophysa rosa. The sequence continues at coordinate 2,178,305 of NC_079895.1, read as the reverse complement.
GCGATCCTGAAAGCTATTTATTGACCATATAGAACACAGCCATCTGAAAGACTTGCGTTATCTAATACTCATTCATTCACGAAGCGTTTCGGAAGCGAGACGCCAGGAATGCTCGGACAGTGACAATGTCGTTTGCACTGGTTAGGATCTCAATTTCTCAGTGAGGCTGGTTAAAAGTTGTCTTGGCGTCTTTTACATTTTTCTTCTCAAAACTCATATTGGTGCATACTGGACTCAATAGGCGTGAAGATATTTATTTTATGTAATTATATGCACATCTATAAATTACAATTAGATAAGTCATGTATGAAGCTCGATGATGTTGTAAACACAAGACATTACAGTATTTTTACACATCAGGTCACTATTAAACAATGACGTGTGTGATTATATCGCTGTTGTCACCACTGTATAAAAACAATATTTATTCCATAACCACTCATTTAACCGTAATAAAGTATGTCACAGAGAAAAACACCCTTTATATCAGTCGATGTACTCTAAACGCAGGGCTGGGGCTGAGTCACGTCAAACGGACAAAGTTCATATTTTTGTATCTTTACTATAGTATTAAGTGTAGTCCTTACTGTTTCAACTAAAACCAATACATATTATCATGCAGGATGTCAATAAAGAAGAAAATTCATTAATTGAGTGAATACATTTATTCAGGGTGATGTTTCAATCCAGCCACTTTATATGGCAATGCCTTATATACACTATATATACAGCCGCAGAAAACATTGAGAATCCATTTCAAAGCACCATTTCAGATTTACTAAGTCTATTTATAGGTATGTTTTAGGTAGAATTATCATTTTTGTTTCATTCTGTGAACTAATAACGATATTTCTCTCAAATTTCTAATTAAAATATTGTTTCTATTTGCATTTATTTGCAGAAAATGAAAACTGGAGAAACAGGTGAAAATAACAGAAAAGATTCTGTGTATTTTTTCAGACCTCAAAAATGGCAAAGAAAACAAGTTCATATTCACTTTTAAGCAATACAACAGTTATATTTCTACATGTATTTAGGACAAGTTTAAAGTTTAAAGACAAGTTTATATTAGGACTGTCAACGTTAACGCGTGCGATTCATTTTTTTAGATTAACGCGTTAAAAATATTTAATGCCATTAACTCAACATCTGTTTCTTCTGTCATCAATAAGCACATTTTGTCTAGTATTTTCGCTTCCATTGTATGAACACAAAAACCACTGAGACATTTCTCAAAATATCTCCTTTTGTGTTCCACAGAAGAAAGAGTCATATACAGGTTTTGAACGAAAGAGAGCGGCTTACCGATGCCCAGATGTGGTATGTGTTCGAACAGAGTCCAGCTGTGGTCATCGACGCAGTGGTTCTTCAGGATGAACAGCTGGCAGATGTCCCGGGCAGTGATGTCACTGGGTACCTCCACAGCCCGGCTGGTATTATCTTCACTGTACACTTTGATTACCTGCAACGGAGCAAATTCAACACTTTGCTTTTGCCGAGTTCAAACATAAGCGTTTTGTCTTTCTGTGAAACGACATTTCACTTCACGTGCCATATACGCAACAACCCATCAATTCAAAGTGGGAACAGTGTGTTCTGTGGAAGTCATGAATGTTGCCTTTCATGAACGGCGGAGTTCACCGTCACGTTTCAGTAAAGCAGCAAACCTACAGTCCGATGAGCGGAAGAAGCCGCTGGCTACAGTATCTCTAAATCAAAGCTTAAATGATCCCACAGAGAAACAGTTTCGCATTTATTTCAGGAAGGAGTAAACCGGCGCAGAGCAACTTACCCCCGTGTTCGGCGAAGCGCAGGGCTGAGATTTCAGACCATCTCTGCAGCTTATGTAGGGATGAGTGCACAGCATTTTCAAACTTAAAACATAAACGCCAACCGTCTTGCTTTATCTGTCCCGTCTCTCTCTCTCCCTGCAGCTGAGCTCAAATGAGGTAATTACAGAGAGCACGCTCAGTTGCAGCCTCCGCTGCTGCATGTCACCCATGGTTCTGTCCAATCACCTGCTACCGTTTATCCAGCGGGGGTGAGTCCCGCGCCGTCTGCCCCCAACTCCCCCGCCCCCCTCACACACCAGAGAAGAGGGGGGTAGGGAGGAAAAGTCACAAGTTTTGCCGTTCACAGTCAAGCATGCAATTCTGCATCAATCCCAGCATGCAATTAGCAAGCTGCTGGTTAAATGCAAGACTGCCTGATGTCGTCAATGCTGACTGAAGGTACGCAAGGTTTAATCTAATGAGCTACAAAAACACACACCAGGAAAGGGCAAGAAAACGAGAGTTATATTATACAGTACGTAATATTTGAGATTAAATCTTATAAACCTATTTTAAAGATGGAAATAGGATATTTTCATGTAGCATATTGTAAATTATGTAAAGGAAGGAATAGATAAAATGAAAGTGAAAGTTCTGTCACATTCACCTCCCTCAAAACGTTGAAATCTCATTTACGCTCGATGTCAGATTCACAAGATTGTGGTGTTGTGTTAAACCTCTTTTGAAACGCTCCTTCACCCGGGGTTTACAAAGAAAAGAATTAACAAACGAATATGAAACAAATATTTGAACAAATCATAGTTTCTTGCATATTTATATCGCTTTCCATCCTTTGCGAATATCCTGTAAACTATGGCTTCTAAGACACAATGTTAAATGCTCTCTCATTTATAAGTTGCTTTGGATAAAAGCATCTGCTAAACAAACACCTAAGTAAATTTACCTAAGAGAAGCTAGTTTGCCTAATGACATCACTTTCAGTAGAACAAAAACTAATCAGTAAAAATAAAAAAACATCAGTATGAATGTAAGCACTGAGTGTGATCATTTCTGATGTTTTGTGTAACTAATGTCACTTTAAACATTTCTAATCATGATAAAATTACAAAACATGTATGTGATATCCAGTATTTACAAATATAAGAGACTGTTTTTCTGATTAGGTAAAATGATGATTTTAATGAACATTATTTCTCCCAAATTTCAAATAAAAAGATTGTTTCTATTTGCATGTTTTTGCAGAAAATGAAAACTGGAGAAACAAGTGAAAATAACTATTTTTTTGCACTATAACTATAACGTGTTTTTGCAGAAAATATATTTTTTAAGACCTCAAATACTGACAAAACAAGTTCAGATTCGCTTTTAAGCAATACAACAGTCATATTTCTACATGTATTTAAGAAAAGTTCAAAATGTATTTTGTAATGAGAGAGAGAGAGAGAGAGAGACAGGCTCACACAAGCTTGTCACACTTTGTGTGTGTGTGTGTGTGTGTGTGTGTGTGTGTGTGTGTGTGTGTGGTTGTTTGTCTGTGCGCGTGTGTGTGGTTGGTTGGTTGTTTGTCTGTGTGTGTGTGTGTGTGTGTGTGTGTGTGTGTGTGTGTGTGTGTGTGTGTGGTGGTGCGTTTTGTCTGTGTGTGTGTGTGTGTGTGTGTGTGTGTGGTTGTTTGTCAGTGGTTGTGACCATGTGTTGTTGTGTGTGTGTGTGCTTGTTTTCTGTGGTGTGTGTGTGTGAACCAATAGTGTGGTAGTGTGTATTGTATTGTGCTGTTGCTGTGTGATGAACAAAAAACAAACAAAAAACACAACCTTGGTTGTGAGTTTGGTTGTGTGGTATTGTTATAGTTCTGTGTGTGTGCAGATGATGTGGCTTTGTTTGCGTGTGCGTCGCTTGTTTGTGTGTTACGCGTGTTGGGTTTGGGCTGCCACGCGTGGTTGTTTGTGTGTGTGTGCGATTATGTTGTTGTGTGTGTGTGTGTGTGTGTGTGTGTGTGTGTGCGTGCGTGTGGTTGTTTGTGTGTGTGTGTGTGCGCGTGTGTGTGGTTGTTTGTGTGTGTGTGTGTGTGTGTGTGTGTGTGTTTATGTTTGTATATCCCGGTGGGGACCTAAACCTGAATGCACACCAACACATGGGGACTCGTGTCACCGTGGGGACCAAAATTGAGGTCCTCATGGGCAAAAAAGCTTATAAATTGTACAGAACAATATTTTTTACAAATCTAAAAATGCAAAAAGTGTTCTATGATCTTTAGGTTTAGGGTTAGGGATAGAATATACAGTTTGTACAGTATAAAAAACATTACGCCTATGGGCTGTCCCCTTGTGTAAGGCACATCAGTAGGAAGGACTCGCCGGCCCTCTTTCAGTGAGAAAAGGAGGTCAGAGCTCCCCAGCAGGGCTGGGGTTAGCAACCCTTTCAGCCAATCACAGCCTTCCATGGTGACATCATCCCTAAACAATCTACTGTTTAGTCAGTAAGAGAGACCTACAAGACACAGAAAAGGCAGCGAGGAGGAGGAAAACCCTCACAAGGACCGGTGCTATAAATCTCTCTGACAGGCGTAACCTGTTAAAGTCACGAGGTAATAAAACAAGCAAGATTCCTGCTGCGCCCTTATCAGAGTAAATATAAACAGTGCTTACGGGTAAATGAGTAATCGATGGAAAGTTAAAGAGTGTCCGGTACACCAGCACAGTACAACAGTGTTATGAACAAAATGTTAATTTCCTGGAACAGGACATCAATTCAAACTCGTCCAGACCACCAAATGTTTCTTACTGTTTGACAAATTCGTAAATGATCACTTGGATACATCGGGCAAACAATCATTTAATGTAATAATGATTAAATTAAATAAAAAAAACAGCATAGGCCAAATCATTCGCCAGGTCACCGGGTGCACCCAGAGATACAGTATGGATACAATATGGCCAAATAAGACAAGTTTACATGTTTAATTGTTTACAAATACTCCAAGCTCAAATAAAGAGTAAAAAATCAAGTTTTTTTTTTTCCAGATAACATTCGATTCAATTCTGTTATAGTTTTAATAAATGAATATAAATTCACAATCAGCATGTGACGCTCGCCCCACACCGCTTCCTCCAAATGAACTTTTAGCAAATGTTTGTTTGGATTCGTTAAAAATAAAGTCTGAAGGTTTGAGTACTTTGATGAACTCTCAGTTTAAGGTCACAGTTGAAAGAAGGTGATGCCACAGAAAATCACATTTAATGTGACAGTTCACAAATAAAAATTCATTTATTCACTCTCATGTCATTCCAGAAGAGTCTGTCTTCAGTGGAACACAAAAGCAGATACTCTGAGAAATGTCTCCGTGGTTTTGTGTTCATACAACGGAAGTCAACAGGGTTCAGTGCTGTTTGGTCAACGTTCTTCAAAATATCTCCGTTTGTGTTCTGCAGAAGAAAGAAAGTCACACAGATTCGGAACGACATGAGGGTGAAGAATATTCAAAGATCTCTTCATGCAATGCATCCATGCACAAACGATATCTTAGTCAGAAACCAGGTTGGATTTGAACAGGGGCTTTGGGCAAAAATGCCGTCAAAATTAACCAAATTTAAAACAGAGTTTGCATCTGCAGTGTTATGCAGGTTTTGTTGATGTTGATAACATCCTACAGTGTGTCTTTACTCTGGTATACTGATATTCTAATTTAATTACACTTGACATAAAGGACAACACACAAACATTTCATAATTAAATTGTGTTTTTTATCATTGTAAAAATGCCCCTGGAAATCAATTCCAAATACTGCCCTTTAATGAAAGGGGTTTGGTCTCAAAAGCTGCGTCCCAATTTGCATACTATCCGTCCTAAATAGTATTAGAAAATAGAATTAGTATGTCCCAAATCATAGTATGTTGAAATGAGTATACTCAAAGTACCCGGCCGGATGGTAAACTGTTTCCGGTGAAAATTCGAAGTCTGAATCCATGGACACTTAACGGCTGATATTACCCACAACTCACCACGAGAAGGCGGAGTTTAGTGACGCTACACTACATTACTAAAATTAAATAATAGATGCTTTGCTAAATTAATAAATGTAAGTATACAGTAAACATTACATACGAAATAATGAATGATTAAATACCTAAATGCAAGGAAGAGCTGTATTTTGATGTTCGTGACAGTTAAGGATCAGAGTGTCGTCTAGGCAACAACTACTACTTCCGTTTCGTGCTAGTATGTCCCAGTGCGTGCACAGTTTTGCTACGCACATTTTAGTGTATAAAAATATACTATATACTTTTCCATAACAAAAGCAGTGCATACTTTAAAGGCATAGTATAAGTAGGCGAATTGGGACGCAGCAAAAGAAAGTATATAGTATATTTTTATACACTAAAATGTGCGTAGCAAAACTGTGCACGCACTGGGACATACTAGCACGAAACGGAAGTAGTCGACAGGATGCATGATGGGAACCATTTCAGCAGTAAAGCTGAACTGTGTCAAACTTCAAAACGATCTGACATTCCTCTTTTGTAGAACACTCCGTTCTGCACGAGACAAACACACGGCGCGGCCACACACATGCACACCCTGTTCATCGCCTTTTCACACATGTACGCAAAAACCTGAGAATACAAAAAGCTGAACTAATGCTTTACATTTAAGCATTTGGCAGATGAGTTTATCCAAAGTGACTCACAAAGTGCATGTCAAGCTTCACTTCCAAAAAAAACAAGAAAACGATCAGATGGTATTCGCAGCCGTAAAATAAAAATGAGATCCAAACCAACCAATACGACCGACGCAAAACACAAAAGTCTTTCTTAGTAAATGTATTCTGGCTTCCGATGATGGTCGGGTACAGCAAAGTAATAATGAGTGTTATTTTGATTGTGTTTATTTTTTACAGTACTTCCTTTTTCACAAGTCACAGAGAATAATGGGAAACGCAGTTTGATTGCACAAACCCATCATAAGTCGGCCAAATTATTATTTTATTATCAACAGACCACAACACGAAATGTCTCGAAATTCACAATTAAAAGTCACAACAACCAAAGTTTCCCCCATCATAAATGTATGTTTTTTATTGTTGTTCATGAGCGCTCCTCTCGTGAATACGACGGTTCCCACCTGACATGAAGGCACAAGACTCATTAGCTCAAGGACGGAACGCAAAGATCCGTTCACCAGCCTGACTAAACCTTGAACCTCTTTACCACAGCTGCGGGCCGCAAAAACACTCAACTTCACATATACCCACCCATCTACACACTGATATTTATAATGTCTTAAATCTATTCACATTTTACTGAAAAAAATCTAAATCATTAAAATATTTACAGGATTTTTAAATCAGGAATTGACCGGATTATGAAAAGTGGGCGGAATGGAGCCAGGTGAGCGGAGCGGAGGCTCGGAGGCTTTTAATTTTAGGAATAATACGGAATTATTATTTTATCTTTGAAATAAAATGTGAAATGCTTAATAAAAATTAACAGCAAACTGACGTGACTTTAGTAGTTTTTATTGGACCATCAAAATAAGACGTGTACAAATGGTACAAAATGAAAAAATTACAATTTAGTTAAGGTATTTGTAAAAAATTATTTGCCAAAAGGGCAAACTACAGCATATCAGGGTTTATTCTAATAAAAACAAAAAATGCACAGATTACAAAAAGTTTTAACAATTATTAATATTTTGTTTGATTCTTATTAGTGTCTAAAGCAGTCAGTCATGGGTCACTTAAAGGGACAGTTCACCCAAAATGGAAATTCTGTCATCGTTTACTCACCCTTAGATTGTTCCAAACCTGTTTAAATTTCTTTGTAGGAAGATAATTGGAAGAATGTCATTAACCAAACAGATCTCATCCCCCATTGACTCCCATAGTATTTATTTCCCTTACTATGGCAGTAAATGGGGGATGAGATCTGTTTGGTTACTGACATTCTTCCAATTACCTTCCTTTTATTAAAAGCTTTTCTCATGTGTCGTGTTATGTTTTGACAAACCTCCTTCAATTCAACTCAAAGCTGAGCTTCATTTTACACTCCAAACACAACAACAAATACAAAGTCTTAATACGTGTTGGATAAAATGTTTAAATAATAGGCAAAAACATACATTTTCCAAAGTTGGACATCACTTTTTTGCCACGACTATAATTTTAAAGTCCCCGTGAACCGCAAGTTGCGATCGATTTTACTTCCATATTCTGACGCATTTCCGAGTGAGACAGAATTTCAAATGAGAAAAAATAGTGGTTGTGGCTTGTATTTTTCACTGCGATTTGATCGGATGTATAAAAACAGCAGTTTCATTTTGAAATGGAACTGGGCGGAGCCGTTGAGTATGAGAGTTACGACACTCGATCTCGCCGCTGTGTGGTCACGTGGTTCATGGAGCAAATTTGGATTCAAATACAAATGTATAGTATCATGCAATATAAGTCGCTTTGGATAAAAGCGTCTGCCAAATGCATACATGTAAATGTATTTAAATTGATTTTAGCGGGACAGATAACAGCAACTGTATTTGCATACATTTTGCTATATATTAGCACATTGTGTACGTACACTGATTACTACGTTGACTACATTTATAGCAGGATTTTATCTTGGGAGTAATATGAATATAAGATCAGTCTTTGCGTTTAATTTTAACATTTAATTTCAACTGCCAACTTGTTAAAATGTAAAAACATGCACTTATTTCACCATCTGCACAGGGAGACACTGAAATGAATGGGCTTCAGTGCAATGTTTGGAACTATCGGACGCTTCATGACGCGAGTTCCTTTCTTCCCATGGAGGTCTATGTGAGTGTCGTAACTCTCATATTCAACGGCTCTGGAACTGGGAGCAGACTGACAGTTGAAGGGGAGGAGTTAACGGATGCTCCGCCCAAGCCGTCTAACTTACGCCATTTGATATGGATAGTCACTACAGGACGGAAGTGCATTTTCAGATGTTAACTGAAGATTATGAGGTCACACGGATTTTAAAAAGAGAACGACCCACATTGGTAAGCTATTTACAATAAACGCTGCAATATTTCATGAAAACATTGAAATTGTTCTTTTTAATTTCACTGGGACTTTAAAAATTCTGTCCAACCCATGAGTTGACTTTGAAAAGAAGAAAGCATCCTGGAACACAACCGTGTACAGATTGAATTGAGTTGACTGAACATAAATGTCCATCCCTCCATAGACATCTGTACCCAGTAACTGAAATTAAAGCAACTACTCAACACAACCATACAGACGCTCACAATTCAACAAACCTCCAGTATTGTGCTTGACATGTTCACGGCTCTCACACAAATGTTATTTAATCACTGTGTTTTTTTTAAAGAGCCCTTTCAGACGCGTTTTTCCACGAGCTGTCAGATTTGCAGTATTTTCCCCACTGCACCACAGTTAGGCCATTGTTAAACTCATCGCAGCGGGGTATTACCCTGTCTAACCAAGTGTCAAGCGTGCCTCTTTTGGCATCGGATACAACGATGACAACACCGATGGGAAGATCAGAATTCCCTGCCAGTGAGAGATGTTTCCAGGTGTTCGGAGAGGCTGGAAATCCACTCCAAGTCCAAAAACCAGCGTTTGTGTATAAAACAAGCTTCTGTCAAAAATCTTATGGATTCACGTTCACAACTCTTATTAAAATCCTCTGACACAAAACCGAGAATAAAATCGATTGAAGATTGACTGGATGAGCCTCGGAGACAAAGCTTGTGGTTTTGAATTCAACAGCCATTTGCGATCAAACGTATTCTTTATTGTTGTAGTACTTCACGTTTGAGAACACTACTAAAACCATGAAATAAAACAAATAGAATGATCAGAATTGGATGGAGACCAAAACAAACCTTCATAAAAGTGCATGCTGGGATGTTTTTAAACAAGGGTTCTAGCATGTCGGACACGGTCTTATATTAAAAGAACTACTCTGGCAGGAATGAATTTGACTTCTTGACAAAAAATACTTGAACATATTTGTGCACGCAACATATTTCAAACATTTATATAACCTTAAGCCTCATAAGCTTCACCAGATAAAAACATTATCAACGCACGTCACGTGAAACGAAATAAAACCAGAAATTACAAAACGAGAGACCCAGATTTTGAACCTCTTTTTCTTTCTTTATACTCCGGTGAGGTGAGATTTTACGGAGAAAAAGCTGCAAAAAAACGTTCTCCCTAATTTCAGCATGCAGCTGCCCACTGTGAACACACACAGTATTGTTTAAGCTCGACTAACACAACTATTAGTGACCAGCGTACAAATAAAAAACATACCCGCTTCTGTAGACAGAGAGGCGTTATAGCAGGCAGCGTGACTCTTCTGGCGTGGAAATTCATTCTGCTCTCCTCGTACTTGATCTGTTCTGTATACCTCCAGATCTGATGTTTCTCCGAGTGACGATTTCTGTTAATAAACAGCCGCAGTCGTGAGTTAATGTCTGCTCTTTAAAATAGTTGATAAGCGTGGAGTCTGCCGTCCCGTCAGAGACGATGTCTGCGAGAGTCTCCGGCGATTCTTGTCCTTCTGCAGACCCATCCTCCTTTGGCCTTGGAACCTGGAGGGTGTTTTTTCATCCCGCTCTCAATTCTAATAAAAACCTCTGATAAATTAGCCACAAGGAGTGAGGTCGAGAAAAAAACGACACAGTTATCTCAAGCAGAACCTATCAATTCCCATGGGAAGAGACCGTCGCAATAAACTCCTCTTCGGTTGTAGGTCTGAAGGTTCTATTTTTGGCTCGCTAGACATTAAGAGTTATTTGGTCACATTACAGCTCAGGTGTTGGAGGGTTAACCCAGGCCTCCAGGGCGAGACGGATTAAGAGCGGAGAATTTGACCACTGAGAGAACGCATTGATTCGGATTCCTAATCGCACACCAAAACAACTTCTGTGAAGTGTACTCGGACGAATTTCATCACAGGAACATAGAAAGTCGTCTTTCTTCTCGTAAATGTTGTCAAACTGATTCACGATGCTGGCAAAGTTTAGCCAAAAGGACGGCAGACAGGAGAATCTTAGGAGGAATTATTATGAGGATTTATGAAACTGGAGACAAATGAGATGAGATGAAGGATGGACCAAAGTTAGAGAAAAAATCTAATTAAAGCGTCCAAAGCAACATAAAAGCTGTTCCCTCTGGGTCCTTTTCTATTACATTTATAAGTGCAGGGCATAAGTAGTATGAACTTCTACAAGCTATGACGCATATGATAATTCTATTGTAAAACAATTACGGGGCCCTGTTGTCAAACGTGAACCTTTCTATATGACTAAAAAAGCAAAAACCTGCCTTAGTTGGCAGAGCATTGTGTTAGCAATGCAAAAGTCATCGGTTTAATCCCGGAGAACACACACAAACACACTTTGGATAAAAGCAGCAGATGCATACATGTTAATGAGGATTGGATTGGTTTCATTTGATTTATGTGTAATGAATAATTAAATAATGAAACCCTCTGTTTGTCATGTTCATTTAGCTGACAGCTATTAAAATCTATCTCATGACCAGTCAGCTTTTCTGAACCACACAGGTCAGAGGTCGAGCTGAAGGTCATCGGGAGAATGTAATCTGCTAGACTTTGTCCTGCACCTTGTCTCTAAAACCTGACTCTGTAAAACACTAAGATTTCAGTCGATGAAAAGGATCTTTAAAGGAAGAGTGCTGGGTAAAACCCAAAATTCGTTTACATTTTTGGCAGACGCTTTTATCAAAAGAGGCTTACATTGCATTATACTTTACATTTTGTTTCTGAGTATGCGTTGCTAGCGGCATGCTCTAACCACTGAGCTATAGGAAAGCTATATTCACTGGCTGTGGAATGAGAGATGATACCGATACAGACATCTCAATAAAGAACATGCAGAGCTCTATAGACCGTTTCAAAGCAACAACAACATAAACAAACGTTACTACGCATGCGCGCGTTCATGGACTGCCTTTAACGTCCGGTACACATTCGCAAATAACAGAGTACCTGTAGATTATTTCTGATAACAAGCAAAAGAAACCGAGAAGAACCATTACTTGGCTAAACTTGTCTCTCCAATATTTTGACTTAAGACTGCGATACCAAGCTCAACCGCTAGATGTCACTCACTGTACCATACGGTTTCTTTAAATGCAACAAAACTACAGGACCCATTCAACAAATTGTTTATTTAATTAAATGAACATACAACAAAACTCAATAAACCGCTTACTTAATACGATCATTATAAAATTAAATAATCATATAAATTAAATTAAATATCAATAGTTATATTATAGGACACTAGCTAGGCCGATAAACAAAACACAGACCATAAGATAACTGCAGTCCAGGCGCGCAGGTTCGATAAAACGGTCTATAGTATGAATTAGTTAACACTTCACAATAAGGTGTGTATTAGTTAATGCATCAGCTAACATGAACTGACAATTAAAAATACATCTATAGCCTCTTAGCTCATGTTCATTCCAGTATTTACTAATACACATTTTAAATCAAAACTTGTATGAGTTACCATTAGTTTATGCACTAATGTAAACAAGTACAATTTGTCTTATCTGTGAGTTTGATTTCTATGCGAATGGACTGCGAATGGAAAGCAGCAGCATTGTATTTATAATAGGGCTGTCAACGTTAACGCGTTAACGCATGCGATTCATTTTTTCAGATTAACGCGTTAAAATTGGTTAACGCCATTAACGCAACATCCGTTTTTTTCTGTCATCATTGTCTAGCGTTACATTATGTAATCACGCTCTTATTCATATAAAGGTCTTTAAACTATTTAGGCACGATTTGAAATGGTTGTATTGACATTAACAGCGGTCCCGTCTGGTGAACACATGGGCTAAAGAAGAAATCAATATGATTTTGTAGCTTTAATGAGGATTCTTCTGTATTTCATGTATTTAGCAGTAAAGACTGTAAAGTGTTAGAGAACTTTATTTATTTTCTGTATATTTATTACATGTTAGACACACTTATTATAATGGGTTTGATTAGTATATTTAATAAAGACATCAGTTGCAAAGCCAACAATATTAGAATGTTGGCATTCATTCATAAAATGACGCTGTTAAAGAAACATGTTGTTTCTACGTTAATTTGGAGATAAAATGTGAAATTATTAGAATGGAAAAGTATATTTAAAAACAAAAAAGCTGTGTGTGATTAGTTAGTTAATTTTTTTAATCGATTGAGAGCACTAAAATAAACACTTTAAACGAAATAAATAGTGTATGTTTAATTTCACTATACGTGTGCGATTAATCGCAGTTAATCGCACGGAAAGGGTGTGATTAATCGCGATTAAAAAAATGTTTTATCTATTGACAGCCCTAATGTATATATATTAAGGAAAAATATGAAATATAAAAATGAATAAATCTTTATATATAATTTCAATTATAGTATAAACACACATCTCTCTTATCAAGTCTAATCTGTAGTTGTTCTGTTAGTCGTGCAAGTTCACACAAGTCACACAGAAGAGTTAAGATCAGATCAGAATACCACCGCCATCTCAAACGCTTCTCTACAGCACTGACCAGAGAGAGAGAGACAGAGAGGCTGTTTCTTTATCAGCTGTGGGCAGTAGTAGCACAGACATGCAGGCGCTAAAGCTTATCACAGAAATATAAAAAAGCATAATAATTGAAATTAACTGAAGCGACTGATAAGACAAGTCTCTTCGATTCTCAAAACACTGACCAACTCAGACACGGCGACCTTGACCGTCTTTGAGAGTCAAACAATCGTCCAATGCTTAAAGACACACACATCTACACATCGAAACACACCCACACCCACATACAAGCTCGTCTCAGAGACATTATACATTACACGAATGAAAATAAGGGCCATAACATTAAAGGAATTATTATTCAAAAAATATATACATCTGTTTCCTTTAACCAAATGTTTCCATCAGCCCTGTGCAGTGTAGAAACATAAATGGTTCAACTGGGATCTGCGCCACATTTAGCTGTTTTACCCTATGTATTTAACATTATTTTTACATTTTCAGCAATAAACCTTCAATCAAATCAAGTCAATACTGTCAAACCTTAATCTTAAATTTCCGTAAGAACCACAATGCTTTTAAAGTCCAAAGTATCTCAGCAGTTTGCACATTAAGCATGTTAGAAGGAGTTATTAGCATAAGTTTTAAAATGAGTTTTAGAGAACACCCAAAGCAGAATGTTTGAGGAATATTAATGATATAGTGCAACTAACACGGTGAAAATAGGGTAAAACAGCTCAATGTGGCGCAGATCCCAGTTGAGATTTGTTCTGTATGGGAGTTGTGGGATGGAGGCCGGGGTGTCCGGAGCGGGACAGATATCTCCTCCGCCGCAGACATCATGATCTGATGTGAACACCAGCACGTCTGCAGACCATCTGTCTGTCTGATGAGAATCTCTCTCCGTACTTAACCCTTCATCTGCTGTCAATATGTCATGTCCATCTCATCAGCTGCTTTAATATGACATATTTCTCTTGTCTCTTCTCTTAACTATGAGCTATTTTTCAAACAATCCTACATCGGCCAAACCGTAAAAGAGACCTTAAAGCAGCAATAGCACAAAGTAGCACAGTATTTACACACTGTTTGTCTGTATTTTTTACCATTCTGTCGACTGATGGGAAAACCAAAATAATGCCAAACGTCATTTTGAAAGCTCATGTTCAGTTCAAGCGATTTGCACGTGACACAGGTCACATGTTACCACCTCGACCAATAACATTAAACATATACCGAAGGTTAAAGAACTGACCTGATATTGAACCTTTTACTCATTCAATTAAACCCTTGGTATGGGAAAGCGAATAATACTACTAACTAAGACATGTCGATCCTTAGAATCCGCACCACGACATGAACTTGTGAAAGTGGATTATTTCAGCAGCGCTGAGAAGTGTTTAGTGAAGAAAATCTCTGGCTCCCCGGTGGCAGCGGAGGGATCGTGGTGAGGTCAGACTCCAAAGTGCAGTGGGATTCTGTTTCACTAAGTAGTCACATACATCCTGCGGTACCCGTCCTGCTCTCAAGCGTGAGGTACGTGAACGAGAGACTCAACACTCAACACAAATCTACCCTGACGGAAAAAAGAAGTCTATTCAAGTGTACTATTACTATACCTTCAGTCTGCTTCCCAGAAATATACTTCAAATTACACTTGACATATACAGACAGAGAAGTCCGAGTATATTCAGCCTGTAACTGTACTCAATACTTAGCTTGAGAAAAAGTCAAGTAAAATGAAAGTTTACTCTTGCAATCTTCTAAAAAATAGGGGGGGGAATAAGTATTTATTTTTATTCACATTCTGTATATATTTCAAGTACAGATGAATACTTTCATATTATTTTATATATACTGTAAGGTATATTTCAATAAAACTACACTTAAAAGTGCAAAAAGAACATATAAATAGTCAACTATAAGTGTGAAGTATACTTGCGTATAAAAACTATTTAACTAAAGGTTTACTGAGAGTATACTATACTTCAAAGTGCTACAAGTGTTGAACTAGAAAATTATCAGTATACCTACAAGCTCACTTTTAAGTCTACCAAAGTTTACTACAACTATACTTTTATATATAACTAAAAAGTGAGCCAATTTAGTCAATAGTAGTATTGAAATAGTACACTTACAATATACTGCTAGCACACTGACATAAGTATACACTGAAAAAAATGAACGTATGGGTCTTTGAAATTACAAAAATGAATCACGTATAAGCAACACAATTCATTTATATTCCTTGTGTGAATGTGATTTAATCAATTAGTTTTAAATTTATTTGTTTGAATGTTGAATGCAGACATTTTTCTCACGTTGATTGAAAGTGATTAAATTGAAAATTGAACTTAATATAATTGAGTTTGCATGCACAACTGGCAGAAGGTGGCGGTAATGCGTCAATGAGAAGAACGTAAACTGTCATAAAAGAATAAATGACGTCGACTGCGTTAACCGCCAATTTGCGCCAAAAATGGAAAAAAGATTCAACAGCAGCCAGCAGGTCGCCTCAGACTTGCACCTAATTACTGAAAGGTAAGTTTATCAATTTGATTTGTATTTGTTTTCAAGTGGGTGATATCTTCACTAGATTAACGTTTTTTTTTTTACAGTGTGTAAGGTTAGAATCATCGATTTTTCGAATTTGTTTATTTAAAAAAATGTTGGTCTACTCGAGAACAGTCAGGTTCATAAAAAATAAAGGGGTATTTTTTAAACGAATATTGAAAGTATATATTTTTCAATATGTATATAGTATATTTTCTTCACAGTACATTGAAATTTTGCTGACATTGTGGCGGTAAAGTTAATTGGAGATGTAGAAATGGTGCACGCCTCAGTAAACGCAAGTTTGCAAGTCGATTATGGTATCGTTAACGTTATAATATAAAGTAATTATTTGTGTGCTTGTGTATCATGAAGCAAATTACACCATGGCAAAATAACTATTAGCATGTCCGTGCTTTATTCGCATGACCCTGTAACGTTACTTAAACGGGCACCGAGCGAGCATTTAAGTTACAATCCATTCCTGTTTGAAAGTTCAGCTTAAAGCACGCAAGTACGAATATGTTTTTTTCATGTTTAGCCGTTGTGTTCGAGTTGAAAACGATCAGCTTTGTGTAAAATGTGGTCGTCAATGTCACCTAGCCGCCTTTTTCGCTAACTTGCACACAACAAACTACACTATTGCGTGGGGTTGCGAGTCAAGAGCAGCTAGTAATTTTAAACTAGTCCTTGTGACCAACATTGAGCTGTATGACAGACAATACTGAAAATGCTCGTTTAATAACGTTAGTTGTTTTGTGTTTTTGTGGTCTTAATTATTGAAGGTTGTGCTTGGAGTTCACCTAACTGATTCTTAATATTTTGTTTTGTAGGTTTATCATATGAGATACACACTCAAAAGCTTTATATTGGTAAGTCATTTGAATTACTTTCATATTGCTGTTAGGCCCAAACTTTACATCTTTGTTTTTGTGACTAATATAGGGGCTTCATTCTAGCACTTGCATTACTCAAAAATATTGTAGTAGTTTTATTGTAGTAAAATTTAGTAAACATTATTGTCGACGGATTGTCTTGGTATAGTTTTAATGCAAACATTTTTTGACTAAACTAAACCTTTAACAGTTTTTTCCTAAAATGTATTTTTTTACTTAACATTAACTCAATTTTTCCTCACATTTGTCTATGTTGTACAGGACATGGATGAAGTCAGTGTCTTGAAAGCAATTAAAGACACCACTATTGGAGTTTATGTTCTAAAACATGCTGCTTGCTAGGAGCTAGAGGATGTTGGTGTTGTCCTTGAAGGCATCAGGGTGTTGCAATACCTTGACAATGTGTCATTAGCTGTTGGTATGCTGTTTGGGCTGATGTATGCCTTAAACCTCAGCTATCCTGCTGACCTCCGCTATACCTTTGAGGTAATCCAAAAAATGTTCATGGAACTGGATGGAGATAAACTTTCAAATAAAGTACTGACTTTAAAGAACAGGCTCTTTCAGTGAATGGGTCAGAGGCTGAAAAAAAAACATGAAGATTGTTCTGTTATGTTGAACTGTTTCATCTTTGACTCTTTTTTTTGTGTGTGTGTGTTTTTTAGTGACTTAGTATTTCTCTTGAAGGAATATGCATTGTTTTCATTTTGCCATTTACACTGTGACTATTGTGGTAACACAATTGACTATTTCTGTTGTCCTGTGACAGTTACTATTAGTTTTATTAATGCCTGTTCTTAACATTTGAGATGAATTTGACTGTTGTCCGTATTCTACTGGGACAACTGTACTACATTTATTAATGCCTGTTGTTCTTAATCCACATTTTAGATCAATTTGACTCTGTTGTTTATATTCTATTTTGACCGCAGTAATGGTTTTTAGTGATTTGTATTTGCAGTATGTTTTTTGAGATTCATTCGACTTTTGCGTTTACTATTGTTGAAACTGTACTAGATTTATAAATGCCTGTTGTTGTTCTTCTTCATCATCCATATTTGACATGCATTCGACTGTTGCATGTTGTAATGTGAAAACTGTTTCCACATTTGAGATCAATTTGACTCTGTTGTTTGTATTCTATTGTGACAGCAGTTATGGTTTTTGTTGATAATTTTGTGTATGTATGTATATATATATATATATACTGTATATATATAATTCTTTTACAATGCTGTACTGATAGATACTGTGCTGTATACTGATACTGCATTTACAGTGTTTGTTAAAAACTGAAGTTTTACAATTCAATACAACCTGACTATCTGCCTTTTTTGTCAGTCCCATATGTATTTTAATGATTTTTGTATTCACACATTTACACACAGTAACAATACATTTGGATGAAGTTTACTTAAAGCAATAAGAAATCGTGTGAGAGTTACTTAATATAACATATTAGCATTCAGAAATTCAGTTGGAATTACAAATGAAAATCTGGTACCTATGACTTGATGAAGATACTTCAACATTACACAATTAATTTGTTTTACATTAATGAGAAATAACACTTTCAATCAACATGATTGTTTTAACTAGTGTAATATAAATTAAATGTGTTGGTCTGACACACAAAAATTAATTAAGGAAAATTAAGTTGGTTCAACACAATCTGATCATGTGGGACCGATGTACACATTAAAATTAAGTAAATCCAATAGATTATTTTTTTCAGTGTTATATCTATATATACTATATAAAGTATCCTTAATATATTTTTTAACTTGACGCGATGAAGTACACTTGTTTTTGTAAGGGTACTCTGAAAACCTGCATTTAGAAGTGTACACTTCATGAGCATGCAAAATGCAACAGCACATAAATAAAATGTTACGTCTGTACTTCTAGGTATAGACTCACTGTTTCTTACTGATAAAAACGTGAGCAGAAAGTATTTTTCACAAAACAAATGAACACAGCAAATCCGTCTGCTTGTGGTTCACGAACAAGGCCAAGCGTGTGCAAGCACACAGGAGAGGTCTCACCGCGTGCTTCGTTTCTGCCACGCTGAAGCCAAATGTCTCGTTTACATGTGAACGTTACTCTCCTGGATGTGCGACATGTGAAAGGGGAAGTACAGATCGCTAGAGCACGACTAACCGAGAAGACACGTTGCACACTGTTTGCATTTCGACTGAGAAAGGAGGGGTGGATATTCTGTCTCGGGAGCACGAATTTAGCCAACTCAGCAAATAAAGCAAGGCCAAAGCGGTGGTGCGGAGAGGGAGCGATAGCAATTTACAGCTAATAATACCTTGTCCGTCGCCTTGAAATATAACAGCGTGTTCCAAGTCAGTGTCGGGGGAAACAAGGAACCCCCAGACCTTGAGCTAAAATAGGCTTGGGTTGTGTTGGGTTGTGCTGAATGAAGCTGTTATTTGCCCAGCCGCGGTTTAGACGGACATAATCGCTCGAAGACGATACCAACTGGAGTGGCTTCTTAACTCTTACAGCGATAAGAGTCGTGAGAGTCCAGACGCTGAGATAAGAGTTTCGATGGACACATTTCCTGTGGTCTGTAATGCAAAAGGAATTCTTAAATCGACAGATCCCATAAATACATGCAACAGAGCTATGATGATGACTACAGTGAAGAATCCAAAAACAAACATGTCATTATTTACTCACTCCCTGTCTGCCCTCACTCACCACCGGACTACACTTCCCATCAGCCTTTGCACCCATCATCCATCATTGAATACACCCGCACCTGATGCACATCACTGGACTCTTTAAATACTCACCCTCATCTTGCACTTTTTGTCCGATATTGTTTAATGTTAAATTGCTTGTGGTTTCCCTTGTGTTATTCTTCGTATTAGATTATTAAAGTCTATGCTACTGGAATATATATTCCCTTCTCCGCACAAGAGCATTACAATGTTATTTGAATCCTTTATTTGTTTTTCTTATTCCTAAAACACAGGAACGACGATGTTAAGTACAACGTTCAGCTTCCGTTTTACTTGAAAACAAAGTGGAAGGTGATTTTTATTACCAAAACGAAACTAGAAAATCTTATCATATATAAAACTACAATACCAACTTTGCAGTGTTCATTTATTTAATATACAGAATTTTACTGAAAAGTTGCTGGGTGGATTGACAGTGTTCGTCCTATAGCAAAGATATAAAAATATAGATATAAAACATAAAACTACAATAAAATATAAGTAGTACATATGACTTCATAAAATATTGCATGGAAAAATGGGACAACACTCACTCTTTCTAGAAAGAAAGAATTCAACTTTATTAGTTAAAATTTACAAAATTAATCAAGTTTCATTCTTTTTTCTAGAAAGAAAGTGGTACACAATTTTTTTCTATGTAGTATGAATTTTTTATTTTTGGTTGCACCTCCTCTTGTTTGATGTTCGAGCATCTCTTTTCAATTCTTTGTATTCTTTGCTATGAAAGAAATTTTACCCCCCCCCCAAAAAATGATATGGAGTTGAACATAAAAGTGAGAAAATACATTTTCATTTTTTGGAAGAACTGTTCCATTAAAGTCCCCGTGAACCAAAAGTTGCGATCGTTTTTATTTCTGTATGTTGACGCATTTCCGAGTGAAATGGAATTTTGAATGAGAAAAATAGTGGGCATGTCTTTTGTCTTTCTCTGCGATTTGATTGGATGTACAAAAAAAGCTGTTGCTTTTTAAAATGAAACTGGCAGCAGACTGACAGTTGAAGGGGAGGAGTTAACTGATGCTCCGCCCAAGCCGTCTAACATGTGTCAATACTAACCACAGGCCGGAAGTGTATTTTCAGATTTTAATTTAAGATTATGATGGCAAACGAATTTCAAAAAAAGAGAATGACCCAAATTGATAAACTATTTGAAATAAACGCTGCAATATTTCATGAAAAAATAGGCATTGTCATTTTTTATTTCACTGGGACTTTAAATACGTCTATTGTGTCGTGCGAACCGGCAGTTCACATAAAAAGAACTAACCCATCATTGTCTTACAGAAGAATTATGGTGAGGTATATAAATCAGTTTAAGTGCATATGGATGTAGTGAAGTGTGAAAGCGGATCAGGGCTGGAGTCTGGGAGAGGTTACTGAGCTCTGAGACAGCACTTCTCACTCTCTGGGTCTTTGTCATGTAAATGTACCATGACACTGCAGGAGAAGTGCTTTCTCACGACTAAAATAGCTTTTAAAGACCGCGTTAAACAAAGCCACGTCAATGGTCGGGACCTCTGGGCGTTTCAGACTCCACTGGTAAAATAAAAAGCAAGAGACGGAAGGCACGATTCAACATACATGTGAATATTTACAGATAGGAATGTTTGTGAATAAAACTTGAATTGAAATCCTTGTGGATCCTATATCGGGACAACACTGCCCTCTTGTTGATCTCAATGACAGTCACAGACACCAAATGTCATTTCTAAAGCTGCCCATTTATCAAGGACTCAACTTTTACACACATGGAGAAAAATAATAATACTCTTTCATATCTCAGGATATATTTCATATCTATCTAAAACAACTGTGATATTCAAGAGACCTCAATTTTCTTTCCTAAATGCAAAAAAAGTCTTTCACATTGAAACAAGAATTAAAAGATTTGAGTCCTACATCTGACCACACGCAAAAAAAACCCCGTGTAAATACAACAATGCCTTTATTTACTTTCAGTGTCTCTTTTGCTAAAAAAAAATGCAGTGTTAATGCTGAGTGGTGAGACGGGCGGGTGGAACAATGATGCAACACTTCAGCTGGTCTCTCTACATCTATTCAGTCGAGTCTCAGGGCAGTGGGGGGGGGGAGAAATGATGTCATGGCCTGACCGTGTGACTCAGACGTGCTGTCAGACAAACAGCTGTGAATGCAAACATTCACGTTTTGTCCTGCTTGAAGCAAAGACTGCTGAAAGACCTGTCACACAAATCACCCTGATGCAGGAATTAAACCTTTTCAGCCCCGCCCCCTCAGTTACTGCTGCCCACTTCACACCCCTTAAGAGTGAACTTTCACAAACAGCACTATTTTAATAGTACAACATGAAAAATAAATATGTATACAATGTACAACTTTGTGCATGTACAATTATATAAATGTACACTTTTTGAGAACTGCCCCAATCTACCTTAATTCACACTGTTTTTAAACATTTATTTGAACACAAATTAAAGTGAAATAATTATTTGGCTACCGTTTCTATATGGGTTTGCTTACTAGTAACAGTGCCTTAGCAACAACCTTTTACTGAATTTTACAAAAAAAAATTCTGAATGCATCACAGAAATTGAACAGTAACTTTTCAAAGATTTACATGAATTATCCAAACACACATCCCACATGAAATTATATTGTAGAATACTTTGGTGTTTACTATATCAAACTGCAATAAAACTTCAAGATACTATAGCATTTTAAAACCTTACTATAGGAAATATTAACGTATTTATTACAGTTATCAATTTACTACTACAGAATACCGTAGAATACAGAATATACTACAATTTACTATATAGTCTACTATAGTACTTACTACAGTTTAACAATTCACTATTGTTAATACTACTGAATACTGTAGAATAGGGCTGTCACGATTATTATTAAATAATCTTGTTTGACCTCATCGCGATGGTTTCAGATCATCGCAATTATTGCACATCTCTATAGAAGACACTAGGGGGAGCTGCAGTGCATCTGCATATTGCATATTTTAGTGTATATATTGTAACTAAAGCATGGTAATACTTGTAAAATGTACCACCACAACACAATCACTTAAAAAAAACTAAAGCATATACCATAAAAACAACCTGCAGTACAATTTAATATTATTTCAGTGTGAAAACCAGTCTACCAAAATCTCATTAACATAGAAGTAAACTTTTATTGTAGTCTTGCAAGTGAGAGAAAAAACTGACTAGAAGCTTTTCTAAGACTGATAGCATTTTAATGGTGGCTTCAATTCACACCTGATCAATTTACAAGTATTTGGCTGTTGTATTATTGACAGGTAAAAGCCTAAACCTTAAGTATGATGACCCAATTTTTTCCTATGTATTTCCAAGAAAAAAAGAACATGGTCTTCATATTCAGAACAATATGGTCGTTTCAAAGTTTAATAAAAAATGTATGAGAATTAAAAGTCAAAGCTCTAAAACAGACAATTAATCGTCATAATCGCAATGATTTACTAGACAATTAATCTCCAGCCAAATTTCATAATCGTGACAGCCCTACTGTAGAATACACCAACAAAATTAAGCAATTATTATGAACTACAATTTGCTATAGTATATTCAAAAGTCTACTACAGTATTTACCACAATCTAGCAAGCTACTAATGTTAATACTTCAAAACACCGTAAAAAGTAAGACTAAGAGTACTCATTTTTATAATACTGTATACTATAGTAGTATACCTCAATTTACCACAGATTACTATAGTAAATACTAAAGTCTACTACAGTATTTACTACAGTTTACCAAGTCACTAGTGTCAATACTACAGAATACTGTAGAATGCATTAACAAAGCGTACTCATTTTTTTATAATATACTACAGTATACCTCAATTTACCACAGCTTACTACAGTAAATACTAAAGTCTACTATAGTATTAACTACATTTGACCAATTGACTATAGTTAGCACAGAATACTCTAGTATGCATTAACAAAGTGCAGTAATTATTTGAATATACTAAAGTTTACTATAGTTCTCAGTAACGTTTTAAAAGCAGGGTTTAGCAAAGGGTTAATTGTGATGTCCAAAAACCCGCAAAGAACATCTATGAAGAGCGCTGGAGGTCATCCGAGACACCGTTTCGCTTTCACAGCTGAAGCTTAAATATTCCCCTCCTCTAAATCATCCAAAAACAACAGCAAATCCCCCATAATCCCATCAGCGGCCTTCAACAATAGCAGGCCAGGCACTGGAGAATTACAATACAGCAGTGAAGTGCAGCCCGGGGCACGTTTCACAAAGCATCAGGCAACAAGACCTGGATTGTATCCTGAGAGGACTTCACTCCTCTGAAAAGAGAACATCAACACAATCAGGCGCTTTATACAGCGAACAAAACAACCTGATTAACGGCAACGTCTCTGAATCCTACAATTACCACTGGCATGAAATAAAAACTCAACCGGTAACTTTATGTCACGCATATTCCTCTGCGGTCTGCAGTCTGTAATTTCATCTCTCACACACACACGCGTGTAAACCCTGACGCCGCCCGGCCCTCGACCGTCACCTCCACGACAGGCTCAGTCTGGGTCACAGCCTGCCCTCCCTGACTCGACAAACTGCAAAAACTAGCACAGCAAAAAGGTTTGGATGGCACGTCTCTGTAATCCCCCTCCTGATTTCCCTCCTTGTGTGTGTGCAGAGGCCATAATTGCTATCCTCAGATATAATGTGAGAGCGAGGGATCATTACTGCCCGCCTCGAATGTAGTGAAGGCCCCCATAATGGCAAACTGGAAAGCCACATTACGATGGCACGATCTGAATATGCTGTAATTTGCAGATTTTGCAGGTCAAAGCTGTTCTGGATAGTCGTTCATAGCATATATTTGTCATATAATAAGATCCACGGGGGTCGACGTCTTCCCAAACCAACAAAGCAAGCAGATGGCGTTGCTTATATAAGCTCTGAAAGGAAAAGCGCTTTTTCGATACGTAAGGGATAATGTACAGCCAGCCGGTTGTTGTCGTAGAAATAAGCCCTGACAGTGTGATCAGAACCCAACACGAAGCAGAGGGTCTTGTATCACACTGAAGGGGCTTATTTTGCGATAACAGCCGGCTGCGTGTACATGAACATGTATATTTGTTGAACAGTTTGTTTTGTATGCTGCATCTTAAGCGCACCACATCGCGTCTACAACTCGCGTAAATTCTGCATGCGCGAGCTGAGGTTCAGAGTCTACTCCTGATGCAGGATGGGCCATTTTTAACTACTTTTATTCTGTATTGCTTGAAAAGCATGTGGCCTTTGAATGTTAATCGGTAAATAAGCTCTTTAGCTCACTTTGGTAAATTCCGATGCAGCGCTGGCCGTGGAATTAAATTCTAGAATTCGTTTTGATTTCATTTTGTTCACATCAGTGGGTTTATTTCATTATTTGATCAGAAATTTCCCGCTTTCTTAAAGCTAGATTTGCAGGGATGACATAAATGATGCGTAACCCCGCGCTAAAATTCAAACCCTGCTTTCAGCCCTGGCCAAAAAAAAAATACAGCACCCCCAGCTCAATATACGGTCCCGCGGCTTTGCTAAACACCTTCAGCTTGTTTTGATGAAGTGAGTCGTAAGGTTCAAAGTTTATTATAATCCCAAAGGGTGATTTTTAATGCAGCATAGAGTTTGTAAACATACAAAAAACACACAAACAAATAAAACAGAAAAAAAGCCTTACAGCAGTAAAAACATAAGAGTTTCTATACCGATTGCTTTTAAGGATACTTCACCCAAAATTCTCTAATTTACTCATCTTCATATCATTCCAAACCTGTTTGGCTTTCTTTCTTCTGCAGAACACAAAAGAAGATATTTTGAAGAATGTTGATAACCAAACAACACTGACCCTCAATAACATCCATTGTATGAACACAAAACCACTGAGACAGTTCTCAAAATATCTTCTTTTCTTTTGTGTTCCACAGGAGATTCAGATACAGGTTTACAACCACATGAGGGTGAACAAATGATGACAGATTTTTTACTTTCAGATAAAGTGTCCCCACACTCAAATGGCCTCATATCCCACAAACATCCACCAAACATTCCGGACTGTTCTCAAGCCAAGTTTGAAATATATATGTACAGACACACAGACATTCAGTATGTCATCCTCTGAAACTGTTCAAAATGTCATAACACTCTTTCATAAAAAATAAGAAAAACTAGTTTCAATTGTTACTAGAGGTGTAACGATACTTCGTATTACGATAATTCTATGCGTTCAGCGGTCAAGACGCTACCTACTCTGCGCCAGCGCGTCACGTGTGCTTATCTCGCATATGCGTAGAGAGAAGAAGCACAAGACACAATCTGCGTCTCCAAGTGGTTTACAAAGTGTCATATTTTCTTTCACAATCGCCGTTAAAACACAGCAAACTTGAAGCGTGACTGCAGGTGAGTCACCCCGAAACTCATTACAAAGGAGCACAAACGTTTTTAGATGCCAATGTTCATTTATCCGCTGACGTGAGCTGCTGCATAACGTGATATGAACAAAGTAAGCCAAAAGAAACCAGCGCTGTTCCGATCAGAGAAGCGATGAAGTGAGTCGTACTGTAGATTAAAAGATCCAATGACACGCTAAAAAACAAGTATGTGATCTGCATGATTGAAGAAATGTAATACAGGTTATGTAATATGTCTTTTTGAAAGATTTCTCTCATTCATTACTGTCTCAAGCAAAAACAGCGCAGCTTCAAAGAGACACGAGCCAATAGCGCTCGAGCGTGAGCTCTGTCAGAGCGTTTCATTGGTTGAATGTACTGAATGAACACGCCCTTCACTGAACGAACGAGTCAATTGAGTCAAAATGAGACTGAATGAACAGCTCCATGTCGCTCATGGTCTAATATTCTCTGTGTTACAACAATGCATATCCAGTAGTTACTCAACTTTTCTGAAGAATAAAGGTAATGACCTGGTTTCATTTAACTCCAAGGTAAAGTAAATGATGTCGAAACAGTTCAATCTTTGTATGGAACATTTAATTACACCAATTAAATGAGTTAATCCAGATAGATTTTAGTAGACTAATATAATGTAGATTTCGTCGACTAAAAATGGACTAAAACTATGATAAATTGGGATGACTAAAACTAAATTGCATTTTAGTCAAAAGACTATGACTAAAACTAAATCAAAATTTGCTGTCAAAATTGACACTGATCTTAATTCTAATTTCAGTTAAGCCTTAAAATGTTAAAATTCTTTATTAAGTTGTTTGTGCAACAAAATAAGTTACTGAAATTGTTAATATTTTGAAAATTAATGTTATTTGAATTTTTAATTTTGTTCAAAATATCGAGATGTGTATCGTATCGTGAACCCAGCATCGAGATATGTACCGAATCGTGAGCTGAGTGTATCGTTACACCCCTAATTGTTACACTTTCTCATTTGGATCTTGACGTACAAAGAAATACTGTCTCTGTCTAGATCGGTGTTTCGATCACAGATACCATCTGGAGCGAAACTATGATGAAACATTAAATGAGACGGTGTTGAAAGTATGTTTTGGCCCATGGAGATTTTCAACAAATAGCAGCAAACAGACGTCCAAGAACAATCCATCAGTCAACCGATCTCTTGCCCAACCATGTCATCAATCCTTCAATCTAAAGAAATGCTTGACATACATTCATATTATACTGTACTATGCATAAAGTTTTTCTTGTAGGATACTCCCTTAGAGGTTAGCACCCTATGTAGACAGCAGACAGCAAAAAAGCTTTTTTTAAATAAGAGAATGTGGAGTAAAGCACGGAAGCGCGTCTCACCTGACTCGCACTGTTTTTGGTCCAGGGTAAAAGACACTCAGACACTAAGGAGACAGCGGCCGGCAGCAGCTCTGGAAAGGGATTTGGGACGGGTCCCATTTGCGCTTCTGCCCCCTCTTTGCATTTCCTGAAGAAAAGATAGACATAACAGTGAGAGAGAGAGAGAGAAAAGTATATCTACAAAATACTAATTTACCCGACCTCCTCCGGGAAAACTCTTACTGCTATAAAAAAACAAATTTTGTATGCGAGACACATAATGATGGTTGCAGAGTAATGAGACATAAAGCGGATGTTCTTCAAGCTGCTGTGTAAGACGGCAGGCACAGACAGAGGCTGATGTCATTCTAATGATGGAGCAGATGACTTGACTTCTGTCTCCAAGGCAACGCTGGAGTGTTCAGTTACTGTAGCGATGACCTCATCGGCTGTACCTGAAGGGTCCCCGGAGAGCCCGTGAGAGGAGCAACAGTGTGATGTTGTGTGATCATGTGCTTATTTATAATTCGCTTGGAGAGATGTCTGGAGCATGACTGGGTGAAAGTTCAGGTCAAAATCAAAAGAAATACATAATATAAAAAATATAAATATGTATTATTTTCTTTAATAAAAAGTAGCCTATTTTGGCCTGTTATGTTTTTTCATGATGCAATTCTAATTGTAACAATTTGACACAAATTCACTCAAAAAAATGTTATTACTGTAGCGCATTAAAAACATATTTATACTACCTACATTTTTATAATATTTAAATAAAAAAGGAATAAACATTTTCATTAAAACTCAATGAGTGTTAATAAAGACAGCAGATACAGTATTGTTCATCTATCCTTGAGGGGACCAAATATAAAAACCGATTCATAAACATATTAAATGTGGCTTATCTGAACATCTAAAAGGCAAAAAGGTTTTTGTGAGATTTCGGTTAGATGTGTGGCTAGCAGTAGACGATAGAAAATACCATTAGGTCTGTATAACAACAACAGAAGTCTATGGCAAGTCCCATGAATGTGTGTGTTTGTGTGTTCGCTCCATCTCAGCTGGCACACCCAACCTAGAGAGGGAATGGATATTTGAGAAGCCTGAAGAAAATGGAACAGAACAGAGTGAGAAAGAGCGAGAGAGAGGTGGCGAGAGATAGAGAGACTGCTTTGATTTTTCCATTCAGTGAACCCTACAAACATAAATATGGGGTGATGGCTGGCAGCATGCAGAAACCACAGAGTAAATCAGCCAATCAGCATCAAGAGCAAACAAAAATGAGATGTGACAGATTCAACAAAAACAAAATTCAACCTAAATAAACCTAAATAAACGGCAAAAGCGACCATTAAAGACGGCATAAAATCAAAATTGAAAAATCACATTTTAAAGAAATATTATAGTGTAGTGGTTTTTATAAGTGACTTCTAAAAATTCACGCGCCCTCGTGACCTTTAAATAAAAAGACCCCCACCTAGAAACGACTTCTCATCACATCCTGTAACGAGGAATGGCGCGAGGGCGGAGCTTTCTTCATGGGAGGGTGCCGATGGTGAGTCCGGTGGGGAATAATCCTGCACGTTTGCCTTCATTTCATCAGCAACGCCCATCTTCCAACGATCCAATCAGTTCTCGATGTGGGAAATCAAGTACCGCACAACATTTTCTCTCATTTCCGTTCCACTCAGACATACGGAATATACAGATATCCACAATACGGAAAATATGATCGTTACTTCCGTTTCATGCCGACGACTAAAACTTGTGTGACATTAAAACACAAAGAGAAAGAGAGACTATAAAAACAGAACAATCCGAGGTTGCGCTCATGTACGAGCATCTTCTTCGTCTAGCACAGATGTCCGAGTTTAACTGGGACAGTCCCACTTTAACATGATTCTCGAAAAATAAAATAAAATGTCCCGTTATAGAGCTGGATTGACTAATTGATCATGGGGCGGTTTCCCAGACAGGGTTTAAGGCTAGTCTCAGATTAACTTAAATGTGAGAGATGCCTTGATCGAAAACAACTTGCACTGACATATCTTAAAATATATCACTGTGATTGTTTTGTCTCAAGATGCACATAGTAATATTTTTTTTGTAAAGTATGTTTTTTAAAACAACTTAATTATCCTAATTTAACTAAGGCCTAGTCCTGGCTTAAGCTAAACCTTGTCTGGGAAACCGCCCCCATATGGATTATAAAAATAACAGATGACGGGAGAGAACAAGGGAAAATCTTTTCAAAGACAGAAATCGAATACGTTTAAATTCAAGTTTACAAAAATATTTTTTCCTGATTGAATAGTATAGATGAACTGTGCACCGTAAGATAATAATTGTGTTTTTAGAAACTAATTTGGACTTCATTTTGACCTTAAATGGATGATTTTAGTTAGGGATGCACCGATATGTAGATTTTGGCCGATAACCGATATATTGGCCGATATACAATATCTAAATATTAACATAAAATTCCCTAAGAGTGAAACAAAAGGCAAAACATGGAAAGCTGCTTTAATTTGAAAACATTCACTGCAGAAAACAAGGTAACCATTAGTTATTTTCTCCCCTGAAAATCATGTAAGCCTACTTTAAACTTTTCTGGTATACTGTTTTTATTTAATAAACAAATTATAGATGTTCTTCCAGAGCAACGCATAATTTTTTTCTTAATAGCCACATGTCTAACAGGTCTCAAGAAAGAAAGCATATGTGTATATGTGAATAACAATATGCTTTTGTTCCTTTAATTTACACGTTCATAAATATCTACATACTGCACCTACATCAACAATGTTTTGCTAATAGCAGTAAGTGAATGATAAGGACAGAAAGACAGTACTGTACTGTATTTTAACTGTGAGCAGCGTGCAGCTGAAGAAGTTTAACCAGAGGAAATGATTTATTGGCTGTAATATATCGGCCTAAATTGTATTATCGGCCGATACCGATAACATTAAAAATGATCGTTTATCGGCCGATACCGATATGGCTGATAATTGATCGTGCATCCCTAATTTTAGTGGCATTTTGATGAATGGCATTGTTTACTTTGGAAGTATAATTTTTTCTCATATTTGTGCATCTCAAATCAAGACTATAAAACCCTGGTGATCCAGTATAAAGAAACACACTTGAGCGCAGCAGGGTTGTTTTTGTGTCTACACATGAGGACACGCAGCGGCCATGACAGTTGTTTGCGACTGTCATAAAACTGTTATACCGCTTTACACAGAGTCCTGTTTGTGATTGAAATACAACCCCCCAGAGCTACCGAATCACACATACATAACAGACGAGATATAAAGTTTTCGTGCAGAGGCCCCTGTCTGCGATCCGTCTCGCTGTCTGACCGGGCCGGACAGTAACAGGTGCTTGGTCTGATTCCAGCTTCTCCGGCCTCTTCTGTTTACAAGTACAAAGTCTACGGTCCTCTCTCAGGCAGACAAAGGCAGCACTATTCGCCGCAGGTAGAGAGACGACCCGTCGCATGTGCGGATGTGTTAACCATTAACCCGTGAGAACCGCGGTACGGTATCGGCACACACAGGTCTATGTCCCGAGTTGCGTGTGTGCACAAACCCATAAACACAAAAAAGAAAGTTGAGTCAATAAACGGGTCAGAAAGAAGGAAGAGAGGGTCTCACCTATTTCCCTTGAAGAGCATGGAGGCCGCAGGAGACGTCTTGTTGTGATGAGCATTGGGTGGCTGCAAGGGGGAACGCAGTGGGATCAAGGTCGGCCCGACGTTCTCGCTGCCTCTCGCGCCCCGAAATATGGCCGCTCTCTCACCGTGGCTGCCGGAGGTGTGCGTCTCGCCCAGAGAATCATTCATAGCATTCATGGAGCAGGGTCACAGCTACCAGCTCATCTGGAGCACAAGACAGAACAGACGGCATCAGGACGGGTCGAGTGAGTGCGAGCGTGTGTACTGATCTCTCTTCTTCTCTCGCCGTGCTGGTGTTGTCACAAACACACACGCTCACATGCACAAACGCACACACACGAGTCTGTGCTGCCCCTGCATGGCAGGCTGTCCTAGCATGGGAAGCAGAGCCCTCCTTCCAAAACATGATCCGCAATAAAGTTATTTTTAACTCTGTGACTCCTGAATGTGCGCGGCTGGCTCTCACGCGCCGCGGGGATCAAAAACCGCCCGCTCCGTCTAATCCTGCCTCTCTCAGTTTGGTCTGGGATTTCTGGGCTGCTCGAAAAGCAGACCTGCACGGACAGACAAAAGGTTTTTTCCGTTATTGGTATGCAACTTCGCTTCGTAATGAGACCTGGAGGTCGGCCAGACAGTAAAACCTACTGTTTCTTTGTCGCCGACTTCGCTCGGCACTTCAGCCCTCCCCTTTCCTCACTTCTCGCTAGCGCAGCTGCTGGTAAGCTGTACGCGGAGGTTAACGTCCTCAGATAAGGTGTGTTTGGGTCACTCATTGACAAACAGAGACGGATCATGAGTTACGTACATAGAGAGAGATAACCAAACAATTCGATGTTTATATCTGAGCTAAGAATATTTATAAGCTAAGGGCCTGTGTTTCAGCTTTGACCATCATGAACTTTCCGGTGGGACATCATTTATTCATCCTCATGTCATTCCAAACCTCTGTGACTTTCTCACTTCTGCAAAATGAAACACTGAACCCCATTGACTTCCGTTGTAGGAATATAAAACCACCGAGACATTTCTCAAAATATCTTCTTTCGTGTCTCACTGAAGAAAGAGTCGTATTCATGTTTACAAACACATAAGGCTAAATAAACGATGACATAATCGGGTGAACAATACATTCACAGCTGGGTGAAAAAAGCACTTGAAATGATTTATTGCTGTCATGTCCTCTACGGTAAAGGACTTTAAAGGATCAGTACAGTATAGTTTTATCTTTAGTGCATTTTCTACATTTCCCTGGACCATTTTTTGTCCACCCACACCAGCGAGGTAAAACTGCTCGGAAGAGCGAGTTATCTAACATCAGCTCCCTAAACGTGCGTGTACTGTAAAGTATAAAGTAGTATAGTGCAGCACAATAAAGCAGTAAAAACAAAGCGGACGCTGTGGAATACTTTGTACCACAATGCGTTTGTCTTGAACATCTATGAAAGTAAACACTGACAGGATTGTTTAAACATCTTTAGATTGCCAAAAGTTGGTCAAGGTTTATCTTTACATAACTCTTTCGTTTCAACCCATAAGAAAAGAAAAAGCAAAGATGAGATCTTTGCAATGCAATTGTTTTTCCTAGATATCATTACTTGCTTGCTTGAGTTTCCTTCTTCGCTGATATTTCCGCTGAGGAAAAAGAGTCAGAAATCTCACAAAGGTCTCTGTCATTATAGTTTAGACGAGATGTCAACAATGTGTCAAACTGAGCTCAGATTTGTCAAGTCTCCATTCAAAAGTCAATATTATTGAAGATCTCAATATGAACTCATCCGTTACTTTTTATTTCTTCTAAGCAATTTTAATTGAAACTTATGCCGGGGCCTCACCACAAGATTATCCGAATTCTCCCCTTCCGACAATCCTAGGTAAAGTCCCGATGATCTTAAACGGCTCTAAAGATTATCTTATCAGATTTTCCTGTGGTGTGGTGTGTGTTAAGAGTGAATGAACCTGATCGGAACAACATCGGAGCCGCCCCGATAGCGAATCGTAAATATTCAACATGTTGAGTATTTACGATCAGAAATCCTGATGTGTGCGGGAAACCCCGAGGACAAACGCACAAAAACTCTGTTGATTGTCACGTGGAACAAAACAATACAGAATCAGAAAGCCAGCTGACCGACGTAGACACGACTTCAACCAAACCCTTTTCATTTATCTGGCAATTTTCTGTCAAAAGCATTACAAACACTATAATCGCAATTACGAATAATTTCAATTAAAACACAGGCAATTCGCAAGTGACGGTATTGTTAGGAGTCCGAGTGTGCGGATGCTTTAATAGGCATTTTCCACTCGTTCAACTTCATTCACACGGCACGGCAGCCAAAAATGTGCAATTCATTGATGCATACAACAGAACAAAAAAAGAACAGCAGCAACAATAATGCGCTTACCTTTGAGAGTTGCCTTAACATCTGACAGAACAACAGTACGTCTTTCTTGAAGTATATATTGCAGAACATATAATGCAAAATTTAGCAAGTCCAGCAGCTGTCAAGGGCGAGTATGATGAACAGAAGTAACGCGAGTAGAATCCCATATTCAGTTTGATTTTAATCATTCAACTGCTGTGAATTCAGTTATAATTATATTTACAAAGTCTTCGAGTCGTCTGTCACCACATGTGTAATCCACGTTGTGAGATTTGAGTTACTCTCCCTACCGTGCAACATATATTTGGGCCACTTTGACATTGCGATCGCTTCAATATACAAAATCTGGTACTTTATCGCGCCAAAACCCCATCACTCACGAGCCATCACATGATCTCAACTGTAGATTGATTGACAGGTGAGGTCTTTCTATCCCAGACCTGTTTGGTTAAACTGAACCAATAAGGGCTGTGTTAAAGAGTAATGTGTTTATGACTGCACTACACATTATTTTACAACGTTTTGAAATAACTTGAGTCTCAAAAGCAAAGAAAAGGCAAGCTGCTTGGGCGGGTTTTTAATTTCGTAGGCAAGCCCAAATTTTGTCCACCCGCCCAATGCATTTTTCTCCCGTCAAACCCGTTCAAAAGAAGCCCAATTGGGCGGGAACCCTGCGCGCAACCTATATCTATTCGTGTGTGTCTAATTTCAATTGGATTAAATGATGTGACAACACATTTTCTACTTGTTTATATAATAATAAATAAATCAGCAAAAAATAATAGGCCTATTTGATAACATTGAGAGATTAATAATTCGTCGCTTTACTTACATACATAGGACAAACATAAAAATCTGTCCATTAAAATACACATTTAAATATTTCAAACAGAAATTCGTTGCAGGCAGCTATCCAACCCACTTCTTTTAATACTGGTGGTCTGCGCTGAATACAAATTATTTTACATTGCAGAAAATAAAGCAGTGTTATTCTATTCATAAATTCTTTATTTTTGGTCTTATTTTTTATTTAAAAAATATATCCAAAAGCACCGATAAGACAACCGTTAAAGTAGCAGACCGATAAGCAGTATCGATAAGAGTAGTAATACCGTTAAAATCTTAACGATACCATCCCCACACCAAAGACACAGAAAAACACGCACCATATAACCCCTTTAAATGCTTTAGACAAGGCTGCTTGAGCATATTATCTCAACGATATGTTTTAAATCACATAAAAAGTTATATGTACGCATTATACGTACACGATTAAATCTAGGATTTTTTTCTCCTCATGTTTGTGGTCTCTCACAGTTTAAAACTCATAAGATTTCGAAACAAATGTTTTGGTGTGGCCCCAGCTTGAAGTAAATCACAATCACCTGAGCTATGAAAAAGCCACATCTGAGCATTGCAATTTTCCTATGGGAGGGCAAATACACTGTCAATCTTACACAAAATCAAGATGTGATGTTTGTCTAACACAAAACATAAATTAGCAGTCTCTCTGGTGACCAAAGGTTTTACTGGGTCTAAGACAAGGACACCAAAGGCCGGACGGCATGGCGCTCCAGAAATAGGCTCCGGCCTAAAACACATTCTTCTGTTATCAGTCAATGCAAACGCTTTCTAATTACATTAGCAGGACATGAGATCCAGAGCTATTTCAGTTCAGCTCGGTCACTCCTGCATGGGGCCCCACATCATAACAAGAGTCCCAACTCAGCGGGTTCATAAAGTTGAAGATGAAAATATAATGAGTTTAATAATGGAACAAAAACCAGAGCGACAACTATGTTCAATGAAGCATGCGCGTATAGATAACCACTGACCATATTAACTTTACATATATCCATGTGTAAACAAATCATCAGCAGCGCTCACTTCAACGTTCACTCAACAAATTTTGTTTGTAACTTAGTTAGAAAAACTTTGTACCAGACCCCTGCGTTCAGTGTACCATCATTTATGAAGACTTTTAAAAACCGAATGCAAAAAATGTAGTTCTAGATTTGGCAATTTCCCATAAGAAATCTCGTCTGCCTTATAGCATTTTATCTTTATCTCTTCTGTGCAAACGTGACAGGTGTTACAAGATGATGCAAATATTATTCAGAGACATGTTCCGTGCATTATACGAGAACATCACCGCAAACAATGCTTATATAACATGCAAGTAGAATTAGCAAATTATCTCACAAATACTAAGAAATCAATCAATACCTCTGTCTTTCTCAGGCTGTAACGTCAGAATCCACGCTACCGCGTACTCTTTCAGGACGAGCACGAGCTCAGTGAGCTGCGCGCGTAAAGAAAGTCCGTTCTCGCATGTTTCTGAATCTGGACCGCCGCCTACATGCTAAAAGCGCAAGCGCTACAAATTCGACGCGCAAATGCATCAAAAGCGAACTGAAACAAACCTGATAATCAGTGATCATACGGAAAGAAACCCACCTACGCTCACAACGCCCTGCCGCTTTGTGGCACACGCGAATGTCCCACAATTTACCGCTCTATAGAAAAATGAAAAAGAGACGCACGTGATCGCGTAGTTTTGAGACGCTGATACAACATCTTTGTCAATAAATAGCGCAAACGGCAGTGCAATACATGAAATTAATACATCTTTCTTTCTCATGCTGTAACGTCAGAATCATCGCTACCGCGTAGTCTCGCTGGGCGAGATCAGTGCGCATGCGCAATAGTAAAGCGCGATTAAGTTTACATTTCTATCCCAGTTTAAATGCTTGACGTAAATGAGTTTTCACACTTTAATATGACGAACAATAAAATGGAGCCAGCATGCAAAGGATATGTCATTCAAAGAAAAGTTTCAGGTGGATAGCAAATCATTACATTTCGAAAAAGACTACGTGACTAGGGAGGCGTGACGAGAGCCGTGAGAGATAGGAGGCCGGTGTGACGCCCAGCTGACACTCATAATCAACTCGCTTCCTCCTCCTCCCACGGCTCTCGTCACGCCTCCCTCGTCACAGACTATTATAAGAAGATCATTATTTTTTACATGCACTAATAAATTGTGCAATAGACCAAGTATGTGCATTTAGACCGTTTGATTTAATGTTAACTATTTTAATGGAACTCGGACATTAAACATGGCCTAAATGTTTAGGATCAGCTGTCTTGTTTCTGCTCCTAACAGAGTTCCCCTCATCCGATATTACATCTTAAAGTTCACTGAAGGAGAACGCAAGGAAACCCGCATCCCGAGGGTATAATTCAATGTTCCTTTGCTGGCTTTACTGTAATGATTAATGTTAACATGTAGACAGAGGATGCTGGGTGTACACTACATGCAAACAAAGGCTTGTGGTGCTGGTTTACTGTGTCACGAGCCATCAGAGTTTTGTCATGAGTCTCAGTGACGTTGACAAATGACACTTCAAAGTAACATCGTAGAGACGTCCATCTCTGTCTCCATAAGCCGGATACGTGCTGCCGGGTGATACACAAAGCCACTGCTAAATCAAACAGTCTATCTTCACATCTTTCTATACGTCAGGTTACATATTAACATTCAAATGCACACAGAAGCCCTCGATTGAAATTTAACTTTGCATTTAACTTTGATTTACTGAAAGGGAACACCAGTAGTCAGTCAGTTACAGAGTCCAAAGCCTTGGGAAAGAAAAATCACACAGGACATCTCAAATGTCTCAATTGTTTCTCCTACACAGCAATTAGAGGAAATAGAGAGCAAGTGGAGAATTTAGCAAGAGTCCACTGCATCTCAGACGTTCTTCATTCTGACTAGAGTTTCAGGAAAGATCCAACCGCGGCTAGAATGGCATACTGACATACTGCTTTTACTATTTCTGCTGTTTGTAGTATGCATACTGTATGCCCAATATTTCAGTTTCAATATGAAGTCATCCATTTATCCATTTGCACAAGTGTACATACAATCTGTTAATATGTTTATTCTACTATATACTACCCTGTACAATGTCTCTTATATGTTATTATCCCCCATTTTCTGTAAAATAGTCTTTATTTTATATATGCACAATTTAGAATCTTTTAGACTGTAAATCGTATTATATTGTATTGTCATTGTGTTGAATGTCTGTACTAGAAGCTTCCAACACCAAAGAAAATTCCTTGTGTGTGCAAGCACACTTGGCAATAAAGCTCTTCTGATTCTGATTCTGATTCCATCCACCTTCATTTCATACTCTTGCCGTAAACCTCGCTGCTTTTGTTTCTGTTTTTATCTCTCTGAAAAAATAACTTTAGGGGTAAACATCTGAGACAAAGTCGATACTTCCACAAAACTTCACAGAGAACCAGGTCTCAAAAAGAGCAACCTCCGAGCAATGAACTCGTCCTCTGGGAAGACATTAGCGCTCTCGTGGGTGCGGAGTTAGAGGATGGAGCCCCGTGCAGGGGTGGGGCAGGAACACGAGCTGGAGTCAGCATCACTCGTACGGTCTGAAGTCATTATCAGATTAACAGGATTCACAGGGGAGTGTGCACACCTCATCTCTGCTTACAGACAGGCATTTGTGCATCTGTGCTGTGAAGGATGACGCGGGCACAGTTATTCTGAGGCCATCATGTACAGACTGAAGTGTACATTAGAGACACGGTGCATGGTTTAACCCCTTTAGAGTTATTTGACCTTGAAATACCACTAAGTAAAGACCGTATGAGCTGCAGCAGCAACTGGTCAAGGTTCAGCAGTCCATAACACCCTGCTGGTACACGTAAGGGGCTACATTTTTCACAGAGTTCTATTAAAATATTATTTGTGATTTGTGTTCAGTCCTAAATAATATATTATAGTAGATGCACAGCCAGTGACATTTGTTTAAAAACGAACCATTGACTCGAGGTGGACAGTAAGTGTAGCATTTTTACTCTCAAGTACATTTTTAAGTATCTGTATT
Organism: Triplophysa rosa; assembly: GCF_024868665.1. Classification (NCBI taxonomy): domain Eukaryota; kingdom Metazoa; phylum Chordata; class Actinopteri; order Cypriniformes; family Nemacheilidae; genus Triplophysa; species Triplophysa rosa. The sequence goes on along the minus strand of NC_079895.1, from coordinate 2,140,021 downwards.
CTATAAGTCTTTTTTTGGGGGGGATGTTACTTCATATCATACTTTTGACTCCACTAAATTTCATAAATACGTGTCTCTTATACCTTTAATACTTAAATGTATTCAAATCTATTTAAAACTTTTTTTTCAAAAATTTTACCCGAATAAAAGTAAGAAAGTACTAGATTTTTTAAGGACTTAAAGTCCACGTGAACTGGAAGTTGCAATCATTTTAAATATAGAAAAATAGTGGGCGTGGCTTTCATCTTTCTCTGCGATTTGATTGGATGTACAAAAACACCCGTTGCATTTTGAAATGGAACTGGCAGCAGTCTGACAATTAAAGGGGAGGAGTTAACAGATGCTCCACCCAAGCCGTCTAACATACATCATTTAAGATGGATAGTCATTACAGGACGGAAGTTTTCAGATTTTAACTGAAGATTATGAGGGCACACGAATTTTAAAAAGAGAATGACCCACATTGATAAACTATTTACAACTAACGCTGCAATATTTCATGAAAAAATAGGCATTGTTATTTTTAATTTCACTGGGACTTTAAGTATTAAAGCTTAGAAAACGTAAAAACAAATGTATGAAATGTAGTGGGAAAAAGTATGTTGAACTATGGTTACAATGTTTAATTATAGCATTTGTAGTAAAAAAATAATAACCACATTTAAATTTATTATTGTCATTGTAAATATTGTAAAAATGTATCATTGCCTACAGTAACCATAGTAACCACAAATGAACCATGTGCTGGGTCCTAATTCGCCTACTTATACTATGCCCTTAAAGTATGTACTGCTTTTGTCATGGAAAAGTATATAGATTTTAGTGCATAGCAAAACTATGCACGCACTGGGACATACTAACGCGAAACGGAAGTGGTTGTTGTTGCCTAGACGACACTGTGATCCTTAACTGTCACGAACATCAAAACAGCTCTTCCTTGCATTTAAGTATTTATTATTCATTCATTATTTTATATGCAATGTTCACTGTATGCTTACATTTATTATTTTAGAAAAACATCTTATATTTAATTGTATTAATGCAGTGTAGCGTCACTAAACTCCGCCCTCTCGCAATGAGTTGTGGGCAGAGCTGTTAAAACAGAGTTACGACATCAAGTGCCGTAACTCTGTATTTCAACGGCACTGGTTGCAGGTAATATCAGCCGTTAAGTGTCCATGGATTCACACCCCTTTTACAAAGATAAAACCAGCAGGGAATGTCCTCAAATTCACAAAATAGACAAAACAGAGATATTGCATGTCTAAAAAGTTACCGTATAATAATATACATTTATGCATATACTATAATAGAATACGCAATAGTGCAGTTGCTGTAGTTTAGTTTTCAGCCATAAAAGTCTCAAAGTGTAACAGCAGAAAATGCCCTGAAACAAAACAGGTTTGTGGAATGTTTCTGTTCTGTCCCAATGAAATCACTACACACACATCCATCACTCGCTGTGGAAGTCATCATTATGCACAAGTAAGCAATGTACAGTATATACCTGGTCATATTGTGCATGTCATTTGATTAATTATTTGTAATCAAATATTAATATTATCTCCTAAACAAGTTTTTTTGATGTTACCAAACCATCACACTGTTTACCTTTCCATCCATCTACCTGCTTAATTCTTGTATGTAACACCCCCTTCATGATAGATGAAATGTGTCCTGTCCTACTTTTAATTCTTGTGAAATATCTTAAAGATGTCAGTAAAACAGACACAAGTGTTTTATTTCCAACGCAGCAGTTTCCCTGCAAAATAATAACAATACTGTTGTGTTTTGTTCCTTGCTATTGTTTTATAATGGCTAAAGACGCAGTCTGTTGCATTATAACTTACATAACTTTTAACAGCACTTTTCTCTAAAGTCGAATCATTCGATCAAGGTCTCATAAATCAGTATTTTATCAGGAGAGAGGACAGGCCTTTAAATATTAACTAAACATGCAAACCATAAAATATTGATGTCTTGTTTCTCTGGGGCGCAAACAACTGACACTTTTGTGTAAATCCCCTTCAGCTCAGATGCATCTTCTCATTTCTCCCTTATTGAGATCTCAACAGTGTCTCAAACTGCACAGATCGCTTAATTCCTCATCTAAAATCCTCTTAGCTATGCAATCCACATTATATCATTATATTATGTTATAGCTCTATACTATTAACGTATAGAGAATGTGAAGGTGACGTCACACCCTGTTGCATGTTGCAGTGGCGCCGCCATCTTGGGAGGATAGTACTCCACTGCTATTATGGTTTTGATTTGTACCGTTACTTGTGTTGTTTGATATATGGTGAAATCAAAAGTGAAAGAACCATTGGCTTTTCCTGAACGACTCTGCGTAAAGCTATTGCGGTTTTTAACACAACAAGACCGACCTACCATTGCGGAGCCTGTCTGGTCACCCGTCGGAGAAAAAAAACAAGACCCGCAACTCCGTGGCCACAGTTTTGTAAATCGTTCCCTCAGTTTAAAAAAACGTACTCACCGATTCTTAAACTGTGCTCTCGGATTAATAAACTGTACCCACAAGTTTCCAATCCGTGCTCTCGGTTTAAACCGTCCCCTCAGTTTTTTAAATCTGTATCCGCAAATTCATAAATTGTGCACACGCTTTCGCAATCCGTTCCCACAATTTTAGCAAATTAGACCCTAATTTTAACTCAACTCAACTCAACTTTATTTATATAGCGCTTTTACAATTTTCATTGTTACAAAGCAGCTGTACATGAGACACATTGACTACAAGCAAAACAATCAAAGTTGTACCTGCAAAAACAAGAAAAGGTTGAAAACACAGAAGACAGACACACCCACACACAAAACACTCCACACACACGCACCAACACACACAGACACACACACACACACACACACACACACACACACGTACGTACACAGACAAGTACGCACACACACACACGCTCAGTGAGAGCACACATTTAGGATAAAGGAGAGAGAAGCACAGGTCAAATATAACAGATAATAAATTTCCATATGCAATATTAATTAAGTAAAACTTTAAGATTCTAAAGCAGCCCCCCCAGTCAGGCAGATAGTGCAAAAACAGTATGCAAACGGTGGCGAGGAACCCAAAACTCTAATCGAGAAAAAAAACCTCAGGAGAACCCAGGCCCAACCAGGGGATTCCAGTTCCCCTCTGGCAAAAGCTGCTGCCTCTTTTAGGGTAATTTTACCCTAAACGTTTAAAATAAATGAACATTTTGTGTCAATGTTCATTAATTACATGTCTAATTTTTTTTCATGAATTAAAAATTATTATATACACATTTGTTTCATTTTAATTATTCCCCTTGATCTTGTAATTGAATATTAGATTTAACATTAAGTATAACTTTTTGTAAAGCAATTAAATGTCACGTTTGATATAAACATCCAAAAAACAGCTCCTGAAATATTTTATGATCAGGTCAGTTTTATTTCCAACACATTAATTAAAACTCATCAGAACTGTATACGAAATAGGTTGTTACTAAAAATTATAAAATAGTATGTTATTAAAAAAGGTGTTATATTTGCAGCAGTCAGATTGTTCCGTTGTGCATGAGAACGCGGACTGGCATAAAGTAGTTGGTTGGACGTTCGATATTCGTGAATTTAGGGACCATCTCTAAAGTTACATACACATTAAAATACATGTTTCCATATATTATTGATATTTATTACGATAAACCGTCAAACCCTATGCAAATATTACTATGTGTTTCACTGTACAGTTAGTTTTGTGGCTAGTCATCCCTTTAAATGCAATTGAGCTTTAATAAATGTATATTTGTGTATGAGCCCATACAGCTGTGAAACACATAGCAATATTTGCATAGGATTTGACGGTTTATCTTAATAAATATCAATAATCTAAAAGGTGTGCATTATAGTTGACACACACATGTGTACAGTTAGTTTTGTGGCTTTAAATGCTATTGAAGTTGGAAACATGTATTTTAATGTGAATGTAACTTTAGAGACGGTTCCTAAATTCACGAATATTGAACGTTTAATGTCAAACCAACTTTATGCCAGTTAAATGCGGCAATGAACGCGTGCTTTATCTGCGCTGTAAACGCGCGCGTGTAAACACATTTAGACAATTTATAATATAATCTAAATTAAAACAGTATACAATAACCTTTCATGTTCCTGCAGGAGCTTGTTCTGTTCTTATGACAGAGGCTTCAATTCCGCGAGTACAGTTTGCAAAACTGCGAACGAATTGCGAAAGCGTGGGCACAGATTATGAATTTGTGGGAACAAATTTCAAAAACTGAGGGGACGGTTTACAAAACCGAGAGCACGGATTGGAAACTCGTGGGTACCGTTTATTAATCCGAGAGCACGGTTTTGTAAACCGTAATCTGTGAGTACGTTTTTTTAAACTGGAGGGAAGGAATTACAAAACTGTGGCCACGGATTTGTGGGTTTTTGTGGGTTTTTTTCTCTCTGACGGGTGACCCGACGGGCTCTGTATACCATAGTTATATTTCCTAATCAAACAAGAAAAACAAAACACTGCATTGAACCCACTAGCAGCCATCCTCCCAAGATGGCGCAACATTCAACGGGGCGTGACGTCGATTAACAAGCTCTATACCGACTTGTCTTATTTGCATCTCTCATTTTTTCCTAAATAATTTTTTCTTCAAAAAAAAAAGAGTTGAGACTAACTTGACACCATAACAAAAGAGCAACTTCGGAGTAATGCAACTTTCTTCTGGTCTTTGTAGAATGGATCCATGCAAACTTTTGAATTCATGAATATTTCGCCATAAATGTCACTTCTGAGCAGATCCAAATGGAATTCCTATTTGGGACCATTTTATTTCAGAGTCTATCCTACAAATCACTCATAAACAAAACTCGTCAACATTTTCTAGGCCTGAGTATCGGTATACGTCTCTGAAATGTGTATCACGTTTAATTGACAGAAACTAAAACCAGTTGCCTGTGTAAATGATTCGCAAGGAACCGGTTGAGGAGTGACTGTCACATGGTCTTTCATTTAAGCGCAGACACACAAAAGACTGGAGGACACAGAAGAGCAGAAAATTATAGCCTGTAGCAGACACCCACCTCACCTCACCCTCCAACCAATGCGCTCGCTCCATCACTACAATCAGCACATTCACAAACACTAATGTGGAATTAACATGCAATCATGTTACTAACACACACTTTGGGCGTCTGGCCGGGGGGCGCGGAGCCACAAAGATGAATAAAGCCGGATCTGTAGAATACGAGCAGAGAGGACACAGAAATGCACCGGCATACTTTCACACACTCCTACACCCCATCAAGAACCCTGCGTTCTTCCTAACTCAGTCCGGTCAACCACATCTCTCACAACATTCAAAAAACGACTTAAAACCCATCTCTTCTGTCAATACTTGACAGACAAATGAGAGAGAAAAAACACTAACCCTCTCTCTCTTTCTCTCAACAGGTATTGGTCTGGCTTTTGTTGAAACTAGTAACTTTGTATTAGCACCTATTGTATTATTGCTCCTGTATGACATATCGCTTATTGCTCCCTGAACTCTTTGTAAGTCGCTTTGGATAAAAGCGTCTGCTAAATGTAAATGTGAATGCTTTTGGGTTGCAAAAGTCTACAGGGTGGTATTTAAAGGAACAGTTCAACCAAAAATGTATTTAGGCTTGGAATGACATGAGGTTGATGATGAAAGAGTTTTCTCTGGGTTTGTTGTTTCAAACACAAATATATTCTGTAGGACACAAAAGGTGAAATTAGGCAAAATATTTATGTAGCATATGGTTTGCTGGAATGCAGCTACTTTGCAAGTCTCTATGCTATTTTGATACTTAAATATAACTAGTGTCCCTCTTTCAACGCAAGTCTATTCCTCACTTAGAAAAAAGAATAGTAAATTAACTTTTTGACGCAGCTACCAATGGCTGGTCACTTGAGAAAAAAAATCATTAAATTGTATTTTGCATATTAATTTGTTTTATTTGTATCCCTATGACAATATATGTATACAGCTCTTTTTATTTGTTTCCAAACCTGATTTTCGGAATAAAACTATGATTTTGTTCCTTTTCATGTAAAAAATCTAGTCTATGTGGCCACATGGGGTTCAGGAGAAATTTCTTGTAAAATGGGAGTATCACCAAAGTACAGTTTCCCATGTTAACACATGCATTATGCTACACTTACTAATAAATGTACCTTTTTTTGCATGTATAATTGCTTGAACTTTTACTCATAATTGACCATGAACGACAAACCCAGCTGTTCCCAACAAGCCACACAATCAGAGTTATGTTTGGAGCACAAACAGTGTTTAAATCATTAACCCTTAGAAAAGTGTCAGAACGCATTGCTAAATCCAGGCGACATAAATCCAGTCCTACAAAGATTAAATATTGCGTTTCTCTGCACTGCCAGCAGGTGGCAGCAGTAAATGTGCCACTTTTACCACAGAGCGACAAACCCCTAAATCACATCATTCATCCCTGATGTAGTTGATCCTATAAAACTCAAAAGGGCAGTGAGGTGTAAAATTTCAATTATAGTATATAAAAATCACTTTTGACTACGTGCAAAGATTAAAAAAGCAGTTGTATTTTAATAAAAGAAAAAACGGGGAATTGAGCACGCAGCAACTGACTCCGATTGCACAACATACACAGACGCACAAATCTCATCAGATGTGATCGGAGTGATGAAAATAATGTGAAATCAGACTTAAAGCTCCCTCCTCTACTTGATACGTGAACACCTATGCACATATTAAACTGCACTCTGTTGTACAGTAAAGTACAGTACAGCAGAGTAGGCTACAGTACAATAGAGTCCAGTGAAGTACACTTGAAGTACAGTAGACTAACAGTATACTATGGTAAAGTACAGTCCAGTACAGCAGACTATAGTCCGGTAACGTTACAGTCCAGTCCAGTCCACTACAGACCAGTACACGGCAGTGGCCTCTACTGCAGTAGCGTTACGCAGCGCGTAAAAGAGCCCGCATATGCCACTTTAATGTCATTTACAGTCATGCGTTGTGTTATATGTGTGTGTACCTGCTTCTGCTCGGCGCTCCCCCTCTCGCCACCATCGCTGCCCTGTGAGCGTTTGGACGCCTCTGACGAGCGGCGGTCCTCAGGCTTTAAAACGCGACGTCACGATACTGCACGGAGGCGCGGATCAGACGCGCGCGCGTCTGCGGGAACGAGGACGGGCATCACAGCCCCGCAATTTACAAACAAGGAAGTAAGCAGGAAATAAGAAAACAAAGATATGCAAGCAAAGAAACAAACGAGGAATGAAAGCGCTGAAAGAAAAAAGGCTGATTAAAATACAAGGAGGAAGTTAATCCTCTAGAAACATTCAAATGCAACATTTTTGGGATTATCATAGTTTGGGATCAGAAGAAACTCATTATATTATATTATATACATGCTTTAAAGTCATTTTTTTATAAATACATTAAAAAATAAATCAGGAAATAAAATTTAATAAATTATGAACATTTATAAATATATACATGTTTTATACATTGAACATAAATGATTTTAAATTGAAACGCCCCTTACTGAAAAAGTGAAATAATTTAACCATTTGTTTTAAATAATCATTTTATAGTATTACTTTAAGGACTGCAAAGACGACAATCACTTAATTGCATAACTGAAGTAATCCTTCATTGTATTTCAAAAGTATTTTGTTGTGTTGCCTCAATAGTTGATAAAAGAAATCAACGTAAAATATCAGAACTGGAATATCATGCAAAAATAACGAAAGAAGTCGTTTAAAAGTCTGTTATACTTTAATACAGAACAAAGGAAAGTTCAGATATTACAGCAGTTTTCTCCTCACAATAAGGCCAGTGTCTTCTGTGTTGGCACAGAAGACACTGCCATATCATTATTATTATTGGAACATATAAAACTATAACCCATCATTAATAACAATACATTTTGTGCTAACGTTTGACAAGTGAAAAAGCAGGGCTTTGTGTATATTTCAGTACCATTGGCTAGCAATTATATATCAAATTTGCAGCTAATAATTTAAACAAAATAAAGGCCTTATAATAGAATAAAGCATACTCTAAATCTGCACATTTACAACATTTCTCATCTCATTCGTAAGACACAAAGCAACCCCAAAATATTCAAATGGATGGATTTCAAAATAAAATAACATTAATAAGATTTCTGTTGTTTAATTTCTGTCTTCAGGGAAAAAACAGTGTAACAGATAATAAGAAAACAGTTTAATCTCCGAGAGTCCATCTGAAGAATACATGAGAAGAGATCAACGGTTGTAGCTTGTTTCTTCCACGTATCCACTCGGCGTCGATCTCAACGTCAGGTTATCAAACCGATCTTCCCACTAAAGGTAGTTCAACCCAAAATGTGAATTCTGTTGTTATTTATTCGCTCTTATATGGAATTAGGGTGAGTAAATAATGACAGAATTCACATAACTATCACTATAAGGCACGAAGGCAGATGAAAGCATCACCGCAGTCTGAGGAACAGCTTCACATCCATGATAAGCAACGGAGAACGTTCTGGTCAGGTCTGGAAGGTGCTGAAAGTATTTTGAACTGTGTAGCTTTGAAAGGTAAAAAATCATAATATTTGAAAATTCGAAGAAAATACGTTTTGTCGTGATGAAAGTGGTTTGCAGGAAAGACTGCAGCTGGATGTCCGTCAATAAAAACACTGCGAGTTGAAATTCCTCATTCCTCTACGGATGCTTCTGATATTCCCTTCAGTGTAGGAGATGGTCCTAAAGATCCCTCAGACCCCTATAAACAACAAAAAAACAGAAACTTTATTAATAGAATAAATACAGTGGCTTTTTTCATTTGTGAAAAACTGTCTCTCAATTATGTGCATAAATGATGTAAATTCCCTTAAGGATATCGGAGGAAATGAAGGAAAGTCTACAGTTTAGAGGGACTCACGGGTGACGGTTGAGTGTTTTCAATCTTACACGTCCCCATATCTGCGTCTGAAGCAGAGCACGGCGCTGGGTCGTCACGGCCCGCTGTTTGTGATGGGGCCGCTCTGTATCTCTCTGTGTCTTCCTCTCCATTGTCTGTCACCTGTGGTCCACAGGGGGATCAAAACACACAATACACACTCTGTCATTGAGGAGTGGGAACGGTGCACGCCAGGGTCCACCACAAAAAAAGAAAAAGACACTGTGTCGTCTTCATATGATTTATGTGTGTGACACAGTATAGACCGCTAAACTGTACCCCTCTGGGAATCACGTGCATTGAAAAAACGATATATTTACACACACACGAGTGAAATGCAGATGTCTACGTAACACAACCAAGAAACTCAAACACAGACACAGTCCCATCAGTAAAACAAAAGCTTTAACCACAAGCATGTTTTGATGGCGCTGAGGCCCAAACACACATTGTGGGGACTGACGGCACACAACAGCGCCCTGAACACACTCACAGCTGACCTCGCTTACACAACGACAAAAGAGCAGACGACGGGTCAATCCAGGACACAGATTAATGATGTTTGTGCGTCAATACATTCAGTACACACAACCATTACAATGAGTGTCACCCAACTCTCGATATTAATTTACTAGGGCCGGTTTAAACTGGGTGTATTTTACAATAGATTATTTGCTTAACAAACAACCGCAATACAATGAGACTAAAAAATGAGAATCAGACCTTACAGGTCAAGACTCCACCCGCACTGTACTGTACTCTGACCTCATCACTATTTGACTTCTGTTTTTGAGTGGGTTTCATGAAAGCTGTGACAAATAGATAGATATAGACAGACAGACAGACAGAGAGATAGAGACAGGCAAACAGACAGATTGACTGACAGACAGAAAGATATAGGCGGACATACATAGACATAGACAGACAGATAGATGGATATTGAGAGACAGACAGATATATTAATAGACATAGACAAATATAGAAAGACAGACAGATATCTAGATAGCTAGAGACAGACAGACAGATATCTAGATAACTAGAGACAGACAGACAGACATCTAGATAGCTAGAGACAGACAGACAGATATCTAGATAGCTAGAGACAGACAGATATCTAGATAACTAGAGACAGACAGACAGACAGACAGACATCTAGATAGCTAGAGACAGACAGACAGATATCTAGATAGCTACAGACAGACAGACAGATATCTAGATAACTAGAGACAGACAGACAGACATCTAGATAGCTAGAGACAGACAGACAGATATCTAGATAGCTAGAGACAGACAGACAGATATCTAGATAACTAGAGACAGACAGACAGACATCTAGATAGCTAGAGACAGACAGACAGATATCTAGATAGCTAGAGACAGACAGACAGATATCTAGATAGCTAGAGACAGACAGACAGATATCTAGATAGCTAGAGACAGACAGACAGATATCTAGATAGCTAGAGACAGACAGACAGATATCTAGATAGCTAGAGACAGACAGACAGATATCTAGATAGCTAGAGACAGACAGACAGATATCTAGATAGCTAGAGACAGACAGACAGACATCTAGATAGCTAGAGACAGACAGACAGACATCTAGATAGCTAGAGACAGACAGACAGACATCTAGATAGCTAGAGACAGACAGACAGACAGATATCTAGATAGCTAGAGACAGACAGACAGATATCTAGATCTGTTAATTAAGTATTATATTTTACCTAATAAATTTTACACAGTTTTTAAGTAAACTTTACTATTTTTGTGTCAAGTTGCACAAATAACAAAACATAAGGACATCTTACTGGCTGTTTTTTTGCAGTGCATAAATAGACATAAACAGACAAATATAGACAGACAGATAGATTTCTAGATTGATGCAGGACCGCAGATAAATATAGAGAGACATACATATAGATAGATATAGAGAGACAAATACAGACAGACATATCTAGATAGATAAAGACAAACAGACAGATACAGAGAGACAGAAATGATAAAGACAGACAGACAGACAGACAGATAAATAGATAAAGACTGACAAATATAGACAGACAGATAGATATCTAGATAGATAAAGACAGACAGAGATTTATAGATAGATAGATATAGACAGACAGACAGATACAGAAACACAGACAGATAGAAGATAGATATAGACAGACAGACAGACAGCCAGGCAGACATAAACAAACAGACAGACAGACAGGTACAGAAACACAGACGGACAGAAGATAAATATAGACAGACAGACAGCCAGGCAGACATAAACAAACAAACAGGAAGACAGACAGATATAGACAAGACAGACAGATAAATAGATATAGAGTGACAAACATAGACAGACAGATGTATAGATAGATAGATATAGATAGACAGACAGACAGACAGAGACATACAGGCAGAGAGATAGAGACAACCAAACAGACAGACAGATATGCACAGTCAGTCAGACAGACAGACAGACAGACAGACACAAACAAACAAACAAACAAACAGGCAGACAGACAGACAGAGACAGGCAAACAGACAGAAAGACAGACAGACACAAACAAACAGGCAGACAGACAGATACAGAAACAAACAGATAGATGTAGACAGACAGACAGACAGACAGACAGATTTGACTCACTGTGTTCGCGGGTGGCTCGTGTGTCTCTTTAACGGAGCTCGTGTGCACCAGAGGACGCCGGGTAAGAGTGTGAGAGCGCTTGGCGGCAGACAGCACAGCCTGAGCGAAGCGAGAAGGTGTCGACGGTGAGTACGGCTTGGGTGCAGCAAAGCTTCTCAACTTATCCAGACTCAACGCAGGCGAGGGGTTTGCAGGAAGACTCTTCTGACGGGTCAGACATGAAGCGGGGGGGAATCTGGGAGGCTCGACATCTTTCACAGGGTGTTGGGGTTTAGTTCCATCTACCTCGGTCTCCTCAGGATGAGTGACATCCCTCGGCCTCTCACGTTCCTCCTCGTCCCATCGCACAGGCCTCGCTGCAGGACTGCTACACCGACTGCTGCCGCTACTGCTGCTCCCGACACTCGCCCTGCGCACTGCCGCCGAGCTCACGTAATCCCCGGCCGTCCGTTTGTGCGGAGGCAGACGGAACGAAGCTGGTTTGGGTCTTACGGTGGGTGGAACTTTCTTCTCTTTGACACCGTGCTCGGTTCCTGATGGAGACGCTGGAGAGAAGACGTCATCTTGAGGAGAACCTGGAGGAATGGTTTGTGAAAGTTCCGCGGGTTTTATGGATGATCTCGAGTGGCCGTTAAGAGCAGGCGTGCCATTGGTCAACAGGCCAGGCGGAGATGAGACGGTCTTGCTGTCCGAGTTCTCCACGCCGGCATCATTGCGTCTTTCCAGAGTCAGTTCCACTTCAAAAAAACGCATCTTTTCCCGAGACATCTGAGGCACGATGGTGTAAGTCGTCATGCCCACTTTGGGTATGTATTCACGGGTCAGCTCGTTGGAGGGTTTGGGTTTGGGCTCAGTATTTACGATATACTGTGCGTTGCTTGATTTAGACGCTGGGAGTTTTGGGGATTGAATTGTTGAGCTGGTTTGGGGTTCAGGAACGTGAAGCTCTTCTGTAGAAGTGGCCCTGTCCCGCTTTGGCCCCGTTGAGGGTGTGGACACAACTACTGGAGGTTTGATGCAAACGTCAGATGATGGAATGTTAGAGAGAGCCGTGGGATCTGTCGGGTTGGTTTTTTGCGTGAGAGGTGAATGACTGGGCTCAGGGCAAGATCTGGGTGGGACCGTGTTGGATTCAAGGGATTGAGATTGTGAGAGTGACGTCTGGATGCCGCAGTCGAACGTTTGAGGCATGTTGAGCGTAGAACCAGTCGTCTCTGAAGCGCTCACAGAAACCTTCTCCAGAACAAGACTGCTTTCAGAAGATTCAGCTGCTTTTTCTTTCCTTTCCTCCAGGGGATCTGCAGAAAGAGAAAACAGTCAGTCACTGAATCCTGTCACTTTTGGTAGCTCTTCTTAAGAACACAACCCTTAAACAAAAAAATAAGATATTTCATACATTAGAAAACATTAGCTTTCAAATCTAAAGAGGCGTGCATTTATAAACAAATGTAAATGTAATCCCCTGTGTCCAAACCTTTGACTGGTAGCGTATTTATAATCAAACTAATGATGTTTTTAGATGTCATTTTGTACATGGTGTGCATTACAGCAGTAAACTGGGTTCTGTGTGAACTGACTGTTAGATAAGCACTCTTTCAATCTTTTTAAAACAATGTCCAGAAGTTTTAAAATGTTTTAGAAGTTGAAGATCAGCTGAAGCGTACCCGTCTCTGATTGGGCGTGACAGCTCATGACCTGCTCTGATTGGACCTCTCCATTCATTGCCACCTCAGGTATTCTGTAAAAAAAAGAACACTCACAAAATAAAATAAATGGAAAAATATATATATACACATTACAATTAACCAAACCATGAAAAAATGTAATACTTTAAAATAAAAACTAACAACTTTTACGACAACGTATAAAAAGCAACAATTTGAAAAGTCTTTGGAATACACTATTAAAAAGCTTCTATAGTACATTTAAATCAAAAGTTGACTTGAAAAATGCTCATGACCTTCAGAATTTCTTAAATAAAACCAAATATTAGTCCAAGGTTATTTTGGTTTACTAAAATTAAAAGTTTGAAAACGTTGAATCTAAAATATTGATCTAAAAATGATTTGAAAAACTTAACTAAAGGAAAATCTTGAATGTTGCCTTAAAAATAAAGTGAAATAAGTTTAAAGCAATAACATTATAACAATAAACAAAAATAACAAAAAAAAAAACTTAAATAGAGACATAAAAAATAAACCAATAAATAAAAAAATGACAAAAACACATACCAAAATTGCTAAAACTCAAAAAATCGACACAAAAACACATAAAAATAAAAGCTAATTTAAAATATTTATAAAACTAAAATCAAAACTATAATAATTCTGTACTATTCCACTTTTAAGACATAAAAAAAATGTTCAAGGTTAATTTGTCACATCGTAGAACCATTAAAAATAAGCTAATGGAAGCAAAACCAAAAAAGACTAAAAACTTTTATACATTTATATGCAAGATATATGCACAGATGCATGCCGATGTCACACATTATATTAAAATGGAATGATAACGTAGACATGTTAAATGAAGAAAAGCTTTAAATTTTATTGTAAATTTCTTTAAAAATGTTAAAAGTCCTAAAAAGTAATTTAGTTACTGGTTCAAGAGTATTTTTCTACTAAGCTCTTTGACATTTAAACCCCACTGTATACTTTATAAACACACCCTGGACAAACAGCTTCTACTGTACCCACCCTGGATCAGCAGATCTGAGGTCACGTGATGGATCGTCTCGGGACGTCCCGTGTAAAGATACACGTTCCATGTCTGAATCTTGAGTAGTGGAGTCGATTGAGAAATCAGCAGACAGGTTCAGACTGCTGTTGTCCTCCAGCTCTCTGGGCACAGACACCTCCTCCTGTTCCCTGATCTCCTCCAGAGGACACGCCAACACGACCTCTGTAATATACAATCATGACAATCATTAGAATTGAAAACAGAAATCTCTCTTATAAAACAAAGTTGCATTTTGAAATGGAACTGGAAGCAGACTGACAGTTGAAGGGGAGGAGTTACAGGATGCTCCGCCCAAGCCGTCTAACATACGTCATTTAAGATGGATAGTCATTACAGGACGCAAGTGCATTTTCAGATTTTAACTGAAGATTATGAGGGAACACGAATTTTAAAAAGAGAACGACCCACATTGATAAACTATTTACAATAAACTCTGCAATATTTCATGAAAAAAATTGTATTGTAATTTTTTATTTCACTGGGACTTTAATGACAAATGGTGTTTAACACGTTTGTATTATATAATAAACGTTTTTTTTTTCAGAAAGATGAAAGCGTTTTCCAGAATACTGTAAGGTGCACTTTATTGAATAATTTACGCTTTACAAACAAACTTGAAAGAAGTCTTTCCTTCTTGACTATATTACATGTATAGCACAGCCTCTTGCGCCGTATTGCATAATTCTCACGTGTTTGCATAAACTCCATCAAGTAATGCTTTTATATTTTTTTATATTCTGCATCGGCTGTAAATAGCATGATGCAAAACTCGACAGTATGTGAAAGTAGCCTCCAACACTTGGAGTTTATCGCGGTGTCCCTGAGCTCCAGTCGAGCAGGGGTATCCCACTTCAACATGAATTATTCACATCCTCTCTCTCTCTCTTTCATGAATGAACAGCAGATATAAAAGAGAGAGAGATGGCATTTGCAGTATTAATATGAAATCTGTGCTTCTGAGTGAGCGAGCACAGCTAATGAACACATCTCCGTCCTCTGGCTTCATTCAGTTCAATCGCTGGAGACACACGAGATGAAGAACCATTCCTGTGATCTTTCCATCTCCACAGAGACACTTCCATTCTGAAACTCATTTCTCTTTTTCACTATCGTCTTCTGCCTTTACACTCACAAACCATGCAGGCAAAGTTTTTTTCTTTTTAAATGCATCATATCATAGAGGAACATGTAAGTAGACAAAGGGGGGAAAAAACAATTCAACAAAATGTATCGTGCACGGTGCACCTCAATACATACGAGAAAAGAAGAAATAAGACATTAAATGAAAATCAGATTATTATGTCCTGCATATCAAGTTTTCTTCCAGATTGATTTTTAGAAGCAGATGAGAGAAAGGGAAAGAAGGGAAAACATTTGTTCCTAACAGATGCGCTTAAAGAAAGATACATACACAATTAAAAAATACATAGTGTTATCAATAAATTAATTTAAGCTGGGATAGTTCACCCAAAAATGATCCTTTATGCACTCTCGTGTCATTCCACAACTGTATGACTTTCTTTCTTCTGCAGAATGCAAAATAATACATTTTAAGGAACGCTGACCAAACAACACTGAACCCCATTGACTTCCATTGTGTGGAAACAAATCCACCGAGACATTTCTCAAAATATCTTCTTTTGCGTTCCCCAGAAAAACAAGTCACATACAACCACATTTAGCTTTTTTAATGGAAGACATGTCATACACTAAACAGGCTTTAAAGCACAACCCTGCACATTTGATACAGCATTTGGGAACGAACATCTTTGACATCAGAAACTCAATACACCTCAGAAACAGCTGCGGAGAAAAATACCCTCGCGTGAAAGCGAGCGCAGTGAAGGATCGTCCCGGGTCTCTGGAGAACGTCTCTGTACGGTTCTGAACAATGAGAAAAGTCTGCCTGATGATCCCAACGCCAGATTAGACACCAGATCCAGTCCAAAACAAACCTCCGGACCTGTCCATCTCCTCCATTACTTCACACAAAACCTGCTATCACATCTTAACAAAACAATGTGTTTTATGAGTTCAGGGTCCCCGGACAGAGGAACAACACGTCACACTGACAATAGCAGCTTTAGTTGGGTTACATAACGGGACGAGGAAACACTTACATCCGGATTTAAAAAGAAGAAAAAGCACAGAATGACAAAAGAAAACAATCGGAGAATGACGAACTAGTAACCGCATTAAAGTCACTACATGCTTCCAAATTATTTACATTTCTTACATTTACATTGACGCTTTAATTCAAGTTTTGTCCAATGGACGTTTTTTATTCATCATTTTTAATATGTGACCCTGGACCACAAAACCAGTTATAAATATCACGGATATATTTAGCAATAACCAACAATACATGGCATGGGTCAAAATTAGGATCTTGTAAAGATCATGTTCCGTGAAGATATTTTGTAAATTTCCTACCGTAAATATATCAAAACTTTATTTTTGTAACTTTAAATTCGATTTTCTCAATATTTCGATTTTTTTGCACCCCCAGATTCCAGATTTGTAAATAGTTGTATCTCGGCCAAATCTGTTCTACACAAACAAATGTAGAGCTTTTTTATTCAGCTTTCAGATGATGTATAAAGCTCAATTTCAAAAAATTGACCCTTATTACTGGTGTTGTGGTCCAGGGTCACATGTGTATTAAACACTTTCTATGCATGTTGTGTTTGGAGTGTAAACTGAAGCTCAATTTTGAGAAAAGCTTTTTCACCAAAGCCGCACTAGTTTTCACATTATAAATTAATCATATAAAATATATAACAAAATAATATCAGAAATAAATAAGTGACATTGAGGAAAACTTTTAAAAGAAAGAAAACAAGTAATATGTTCTGAGTAAGAGATCAAGTGCAGGCATCAGATGATGCTGAGAGAGTCTCATACGCCCCCTGCTGGTGAATCAGCAGGACGAACACACATTAGTGAGATAAATGATGCTCTGCTGTCACAGATAATGACATGAACAGATTCTTCACCCACATTCACACCATCACCGAGTGTGTATGAGATCACAGCCCGTCTCCATGTCTTTGACTAATGTCAAGAACAGCGAACAAAGTTTAGTGCTTTCTACAAGTTGCCTGTGCAAGAGGTAAAACACAGTCAAATCAGATTATTATTGATATATAATCACATTTAATGACACTAACTAAATACTAAAAAACACTTCACACACCTACTGATGAATTATTTTCATGTTATTGCTTGCGATTATTAGACATCTTTTTTTAACTAATGTCATACAGACTGCTGGAGATGTCATAAATCTTTGAAATTTAAACAGTTATACCTTTCATCGAACAAATGTCTGAAAACAGACAAAGCTCAAGTATGCGATTGCTGACAATTCTTTCAATCAAACGTAGAGAATGAAGTGATTTTGTAAGAATTTCAACTCAATCTTCATGAGGCGACTGCATCATATGAACGATGTAGTACGATCTGCTTTCACACCGGTGTCATTTTAGTTTCAGGACGGGGCTTCCTTCTTGAGATTTCCTAATAATAGCGTTCTCATATGATTCACATTGCACAAATCCGTCGTAAAACAGAAAGGAAGCCCAAGATTGAATTTCTGATTTCATACTATGATATGCTGCACAACACGTGTCAAACACAGGCAACAGAAATTAAAATATACCGTTTCATTGTGTTGTCCTCGCTGGTTAAAAGAAAGAACACACACGATACTAGGGATGCACGATAAATGGTCATTTTCAATGTTATCGTACCGGACCGATAATAAAATCAGGCCGATATATTACAAATGATTTCCTCCGGTTAAACCACTTCAGCAGTACAGAACTGTCTTTCTGTCGTGATCGTTCACTTACTGCTATGAGCAAAACATTGATGATGTAGGTACAGTATTTATGAATGTGTCAATTATAGGAACAAAAGCATATTGTTTGAATCAGACTGCTGTCTGAATGCTTTAGACTTAAAGTCCCAGTGACATAAAAAATGACAATTCTTATTTTTTCATGAAATATTGCAGTGTTCAATGTGGGTCATTTTCTATTTCAAATTCATGTACCCTCATAATCTTCAGTTAAAATCTGAAAATGCACTTCCGCCCTGAATAGACTATCCATCTCAAATGACTTAAATTAGACGGCTTGGGCGGAGCATCCGTTAACTCCTCCCCTTCAACGGTCAGTTTCATTTCAAAATCAATGCACCAGCTGTTTTTACACATCCAATCAATTCACAGTGAAAAACGCAAGCCACGCCCACTCATTTTCTCCTTTGATATTCCTTTTCACTCGGAAATGTGTCAGAATACGAAACTTCCGGTTGACAGGGACTTTAAGAACACTTTTCTGGGTTGCTCTGGAAGAACATCTATCATTTGTTTATTAAATAAAAATGATACCAGAAATGTTTAAAAGTTAAAGAATCGTTAACTAGTGTAAAGTAGAATTTGATACGTGATTTTCAGGGGGGAAAAAGAGAACTAATAGTTATCTTGTTTTCGGCAGACAATGTTTTCAAATAAAAGCAGTTGTCCACTTTTTGCCTTTTGTTTCAGTCTCAGAAAATGATAATTTAGATACTGTATATCGGCCAATATATTGGTTATTGGCTTCCAATGTTAAAGAATTATTGGTTATTGGTAATGGCCAACATTTACATATCAGTGCATCCCTACATGACACTTGATTGTGATGTGCGCAGCAGGTGAGTGTCGGTTAGAAATGCTGTCTGACTTGATATGAAGTCATGCTAACGTGCGCCAAGAATACTTTCGTGGCACTCCGCTGTTAGAATCATGACAATCCTTACCCTGGACTGAATGTTTTCACAAGCAGACCCTCTCACAACAATTCTGATGAAATGTCAAAGCTCTTTTTACACACGCACACACACACACACACACATAAACATACGCGCGCGCGCTCGCTCGCTCGCTCGCTCACTCACTCACTCACTCACTCACTCACTCACACACACACACACACACACACACACACAGGCTTTGGTTGACTATCCCCGTGGGGACAGTCCATAGGCATAATGTTGTTTATACTGTACAAACTGTATATTCTATCCCCTATCCCTAACCCTAAACCTAAAGATCATAGAACACTTTTTGCATTTTTAGATTTGTAAAAAATATTGTTCTGTACAATTTATAAGCTTTTTTTGCCCATGAGGACCTCAATTTTGGTCCCCACGGTGACACGAGTCCCCATGTGTTGGTGTGTATTCAGGTTTAGGTCCCCACCGGGATATACAAACATGAACACACACACACACAGATTTGCAAATGGTGTGTGTGTGTGTGTGTGTCTGCGTTTGTTTGTGTGTCTGCGTTTGTGTGTGTGTGTGCGTGCATGTGTGTGTGTGCGTGTGGGTTTGTGTGTGCGTGCATGTTTGTGTGTGTGTGTGTGTGTGCGTGTGTGTTTGTGTGTGTGCGCGTTGGTGTGTTTGTTTGTGTGTATGTGCGAGTGTGTGTGTGTGTGCATTTAATTAATACAGCTGCAAACATTTAGACTCCGAGAGTTACATCCAGTAAATTTTCAGCATCTGGGGAAACACTCAACTCAAGCATATAAAACACAGATCTGCATTACTTACAAACAGACTTCATCCCAACACAAAAACCTCATACGAGTCCAGTTCACAACACAAACCTGCGTTCAAATTCATCGACTTCCATACTGTATAGTATGGAAAAAGCAGTATGTGAAATGAGCGGTATTTCAAAACACCAGCATGCAAAAAAACTGCATGTGAGAAATACCCAGATGATCCACCGAGATTTCTCAGTTTGCATCAGATGGACACTTTTCTATCCCAAGAGAAGACACCCAATTCTAAAAGTCAATACATTAAAAATACTACAAAACTATGAAGCGGGCAGCATTAATAACGTGTATACAGTTGTGAAGAACTATACAGGACATACATACTTTCACATTTACTTCACTATGTGCTGTACACTATTTTAAACACATTGAAAGACTCGGCACAAATGATTTAGCATACTCTGACAAGCATGAAAAACATTCACATTTGGCACACTCACAAATGCAGGCCTAATAAATGAAGTATAATAGAAATTTCTCTTTCCTTGTCCGATTTATTTTCTCAAAGCTCATCGCAGTGCATTATGGGATTCTCTACAAAGGACACATGCAAGACTTTGGCCAGTAGAAGGTCTTTTAGAAGGCATCATAATCCTGTTGCTTACATTTCTTAAACAAGTAGTTCACTAACATGCCGCTCTGGTTTTAGAACAGAGCTCGGCATGTGCCTGCTCTCAAAGTCTCAAAGTATTCCGCTCTTTTGTGGTATCAACGCTAATATTAAAGTTTCATTCTAGAGGGGGGATTACACCTGACCTTTCATCCGGAGACACAAAACAAAGCATATGGCTTTTTAGAGAAAAGATGTAATGTGTATGTTTCATCACTAGGTGGCATCAAAGCATACAAAAAGATTGTGCACCGTTCCTCAGATTTCCAGCTACACTTGATAACGCGTGTTAACATCCTGTCCAAAGAACAGCTGCGACACTCATTCAAGTCCTTTCATACTCAAAATACTCTAAAGAACGGAACGCTTTTCATCACTTTAACACACTGACAAAAACAGTCTGAAGATGACTCCAAACCCACCTCAGAAAAGTTAGTATTCTTAATCATTTGCTTTGAACTATTGCCCTTGTTATTAGCAGGGGCGGACTGACCAGTAGGACAGTCTGTCAAAGTCCAGAACGGCCGTCCCACCGATTGCGGCCTGGCGGACGTGATTAAAAATGAGAATGCACGCAACGCTAAGGCATTAGCGAGTCGGACACGTAATAGTGCAACACAATGCACACGCTACACCCGTCGACACATTTGGTGGAGGGCCGATGCCATCAAACACACTTCAAAGTATACTTTCATAAAAATGTGCTACAAGTATTGAACAAGTAAACTATTAGTATACTTGTAGTATGCTTACCAGTACATACAAAAATATAGCTATTTGTAGCTATAGCCAATATCTAAATGTAGATATTGAATAGTACACTTCAAAGTACATTACTAGCACACTCTTGTTAGTATACTACATAAAGTATACTTAAAATGTCCTTGAACTTTACTCAAAAGTATACTTAATAAAATGAACTTAAAATACTTATTTCTTGTATTAAGGGTTCCTTAAGTATGATTGATTGAATCTGCAGACCGCTTTTTTACCCAGAAACCCCTGGAGAAGCTGATTACCGCGAGCACATTCTTTGAATTCCTTCTGTTTAACACATGTCTAACGTTTTCTAACCAACCTGTCACGCTTCTGTCCTGTGCAGCTTCATCAGGAGGGGCTCCGGCGCTCAGGGCGGGGGGCGGGGGAGCCTTGCGTTTGGTGGACGTCCTCTTGAAGCACGATTCTGTCGAGGGTACCGAGCTCAAAGGGGCCACGCTCTGTGGAACGCAGACGGGGGGTCGGCAATAAATATGACAGATAATTCCAAATATTTGGCATTCCCTGATGACACCGAGTCAAGAGTTTATGTAGAAACGAAACGAAAGAGTGTGAAAGCAGATTTACTGTTTTACAAATACCTGGTTGCCATCCAGATGCCCTGCCGTTTCAGGGTTTCCCTGGTGATGGCTGAGGTCAGCGGGCATGCTCTGTGACATCATTCCGGGTGGCAGCGGTGCTCTTCTCTTCTTTGGCATATCGGAGGGCAAGGTGTTGTAATCGTACGTCGGCGAATGAGCGCTGAAGGAGCTCATGCTCACCGGACGATGTTTCCTTTGTACCGGAGACGCCGGCGCACTCACGGTCATAGACTTCAAAGAGAGACAACCAATCACACGTCAGCACACTTCAGACCAATAGCACGGCCTTTGAAGCGACAGCCAATCACAACTCATTTCAAGGGAGTATTTGTAAAAGCAAATATGACCGCTGGTGCTCGGAGAACGTTTACAGATTAAACAAAAATACAGATGCCTTTGAACTCGCCCTGAAGTCAAAAAATCTTTCCTGTGTTATCGCAGCAGTTTTCTCATACAGGATTTCAGCACTCACCTGTTCTGACTGTTTGCGACTTCCTTTTCTAAATAAGCCGAACAGTCCTTTATTTTCCTTCTCCTTCTGCATCTGGTCCTTTCGGTGCCGAATCGTGTCTGTGATGTAATGCGGTTGTGTACGTTGTAGTTACATTCCAAGTATTCATATTGCAAAAAAGAATCAAATGTGATGTTAACTCACCAGAGCGAGTAGGAGATGGTGGCAGACTCACAGGACTCACTGGACTAAAAACTGTACAACAACATCAAGATTATTAGAATAAAATGCTTTGTGGCCATCTTGAGAACCTTAAAATCCCATACAAAAAATAAGCAAACTTCAAGGTCATTTTATTAAGTATACTGGTATAGTTTTTAAAGTATACTTTATGTACTAATTTCAATGCACTAGTAGTATACTTATAAGTGTGCCATTTCAAAACTATCTTATCTTAAATATCTTTTTAAAGATATTATTTTCCATCTGTTCCCCCTGTATACTTGAATGTTTGTCCTTATTAGCAGGGGGTTGTCAAACAAATTTTTAACATGGGGAAAACACACATTCGTTTCAATAGTTTTTTGTTTCATCACGAATTAATACGTTTAATTACGTACGGCAACAGCCATCCTTACATATAATAAAGCACAACATGCTTTAAATGATCTATTGATGAAAACATGATATAGTTTAAAAACAAATGGAAGCAGATCTGATATGTGATGTGAAAATTTAGAATAGTGAGATCAGCGGATTCGAACCTGCTTTACGGCTGTGTCAATATTACTTGTCACGCGTCTTTCGCACTAACGTTACGCCAATGAAGCCGTCGATAAAGCGGCGTATTTTTTATACTGTTTTCTAAAGGAGTCACCTACATGTTTCGCGCTTGTGACGCCCATGAATATTCTCAACGAGTTCTTACAGAAACAATTTATTCAAGTATTGTTTGTGTCGTCTTTGTCCCCACCACTTTTCAAAACAAAGTTACGCCACTGCTAATAGCACGCTTGAACTCTTTTTCTAAAGGGTGACCTTGTAGAAAGCAGTGGGGCATGATTTAATAGAGTGATTTTAATGTGTTTGTGATCAACACACAGTTGATTCTGACCTCTGGTATCTCTCGCGTACACTTCTCTCAGGCCAAAGTCATTGAGAGAGCAGTTCAGGTCCAAAGTGTCTTCAGAGTGAACGTTTCGTAGTAAAACTGTGGTCTGCGGGTCAAATTCACATTTCTCACAGACGGCTGGCAAGAGCTCTCGCAAAGGAACCCGAGGACTCACCCTGAGAATAGTCTTCTGTGTTTTCTTGTAGTTTATCACTAATCGTACAGTTGCCTGAGAAAAGAGACAAGAGGAAGAACAGTCTAAACAGTGGCGGATTTAGTTTAAAGGAGCTGTATGTAATCATTTTACTGTATTAAATCAAAACAATACATTAGTTTGTTCGTAGACATTTAGGAAACATGCTTCATATTTCACAAGTTCATATTTTGGTTTGTCCAAAAAACAATGCTATAGCCAGTTATTCCACTCTGAAATGTGCGATCCGTGCCGGAATGTTTTGGTCCGTGTTAATGTTATAGCCAAAAACTAAAGGGGTACTAGTCTAAAGGCCCGTTCACACCAAAAAAGGAAAACTATAATGATGACCATATAGCACACACAGCATCAGATCATGTTTACAATGCAGCATCACATGTATCCTTCACAGATTAGGCAATCCCAGATTGTTAATATATTATCTTTGGCCTTTCCCATTGAGCGCACGTTTACTTCCATTACAGCAATCGCAAGTTTTGCATTACGTCATTTTAAATACTCTGATGCTCAAAAACCTCTTCAAGAAGCTTATTTTACTGGCATGATGACGAACAGTAAACCAAAAACTGCTGTGAGCTGCCAGTGTAAACCTTTACATTTATTCAATACACCAGGAATTTGTACAAGTTGTTTTTGCTTAAAGATAATAAAATAAGTCAAGTAAAATAAAGAGAATTTCAGTAAAATCGTTTTTTTTCTTAAGTTTTTACTATTCCTGTCACATAAGCATAAAACAATCAAAAAACACTTTAATGTGCCGAAGCCATCAGAACCGAACCGAAAACCGTGGGCGAAAAACCGAGGTTCGTATTGAACCGTGGGTGAGCTGTATTGTTGCATCCCTAATAGTTGCACATATTTTTTTTTACTTTTGTGCTTACATTGCATTTTTGCATCATAGCATTAAAATCAAAGACTTATTAAAATCTTCAATGACTTGAATTGGTCGCTGATGAGGTTCGGTTTCAGTTAGGATGCCGTTTCAGAAGACAGCTGCCTACGAAGGTCGTGGAAGTACAGTGCACTAGGTTTTTTGAACAGAAAAAAATCTTAAACCATCACAGAAATTCTAATGGGTTTAATGGTTATAATGGGAATTGTGTTGTTTGTAATGGAAACTATAATGTGTTGTGATGTAATCTGGCAGATGGGAACTATCAAAACGCTGTTACCGTTAAATCCTACTGGAATAAAACCCAAAACACACTACATAAAGGAATCTTGTAATGGTCTTAATGGTAAAAAGCTGATGGTTCATAATGGTATTTGTAATAAAAACCATAAGAATTTGTATGTCAGTCAGGCTCCGCCCCTTTGAGTCAATGAAATAATTCTCAGGTTAATCTCACAGGGTGTGGAACAGCACGGCTACGGTTACTTATGACTAAATGAACAAACACGACTATGAAAATGACAGACGTCTATTTGAACACACAGTGAATAAAGTTTACAGAAACGTATCTGTCGAATCAAACCTGACACTGTTTACTTTCCTAATGCTAGTTCCTGGAATTATTGTGTAGAGTTCATTTGTGCATATTGTTCAAAAATAAGTTTGTCTCATGAACCTCTTAAAATGTAATAACTTGTTTGGCTTCTGAACAACTTTTCTTGTCGGTTCACGTCACAAATATTTGTTTTTCAACCTCCTGCCATCCAAACAACTCGTTTGATAATCAAATAAACATTAGTAATGAATCTTCTTCCGCAGAAGAAATAGATTTTTATAGATTTGGAACGGCATGAGAACAAAAGTGTTTTTTGTAGATTTTTGGTTGAGGTAGCTTTTTAAATCAGTGGAGCTGTACCTCTGGCATCTGTGGTCCTGTCTTTTTGCTCCTATCCTCCAGTCCTTTGGGTTTCAGTAAGATCTTCTCGGCCTCAAGGGCTCCGATCAAAGCGTTGGGTTTGAACTTCACATGGTTTCTGTTGGTGGTGATGAGCTCAATGGTGTGACCGGAAGGGTTCAGGTGGTGCTTGGCACAGAGCGTAACCAGCAGGTCCATCATGGGTTTGCTGAAACACACAAAAGCTCAACTTCTTAAAATGACGGCACTTGTAAATACATTTCAAGTCCCAGTCACCAATGTACATATATACAGCCGCAGAAAAAAATAAGAGACCACTCCAAAGTTTCATTTCAAATCAGCCTTTCTAGATGTATTGTGGCTGTTCCAGTCCAGTGTCTGTTGAATTTCAACCAAATCAAACCTCAGGAGGGACACAAAGTCATCCAACAGCAATGTGAAAGACTGACAGCAAGACAAGACACATGAAAACCGTGACAAAAATTAAGGTTCTTACAAATTGTTTTTTACTTTTCATGAATACATAAATACAAAAGTGCATATGAACTTTTTTTTCATTGAGGTCTGAAAAAATACACAGCATCTTTTCTGTTATTTTCACCTGTTCCTCCAGTTTTCATTTTCCGCAAATAAATGAAAAAAGCAACAATATTTTGATTTGAAATTGGTAAAAAATATTGTCAGTAGTTCACAGAAGGAAACAAATATGATAATTTTACCTAAACACATACTTATGAATAGTAAATTCAGAAAAACTGAAATGGTGCTTTGAAATGGTCTCTTAATTAATTTTTTAAATATATATATATATATAAAGTTCTCTAAAGTAATGTGACCAAGTCCAAGGGTATAAAAACAGCAGCTTAGATACATGGTTAACTATTCAGGTTTCACATAAATAGCAGAAAATTCATACCTCAATAATTTTTTTGAGAACAAAAGGAGAGCAAATGAAAACTTTTGCATAAGTCGCATAAGTCGCAGATATTTCTCAATATGAATAAACATTTCTCATCAAATTGACCCAAACCCATATTATTTAATGTCAAAACACAACGGAGAACTCCATCAAATCTCCTGAGCTATGAAAGAGCAACATCTGAACAATAGCATGTTCTGGGAAGTTATATGGGGTTGCAACATCATGTGGATAATGATTTTTGGGCGAACTATTTCTTTGCATTTCCAAAAAGAGACAAAGATCTGTTTCTTTGGTTCAAAGAGTCAAGTCAAAGCCTCGGGAAGAGTGAGGAGGAGTCTGAAATGTCACAGCATCAGAGGAATTTGCATGAGTGAGATGTTGCTGCAGGGAACTCCAACATGACATCTAAATCACGTAAATGAGCTCGAATGTTTTGGGGTTTTTTTCATGTTTTTTGCACTGCCATATGATGCGAGAACCATGTGAGAAACGGACCAAAGCAAAAACCATGATGCGATTTAAAGCCCCAGTGAAATCATTTTTATTTTAAAATTAGTCAGCCTTAAGGACGTCAATAAACTGATATGCTCCTACGCGCTAACACAATTCCCATTTAGAAGATATAAGCATTCAAAACTGACAGTTTGGCACCTGCGCTCAAAAAATCTAGAAATTCCATCACATCACGCTACACTTCAGCCTCTCGTCAAAGTTCTCGTCCAATCAAATCTGCTTTAGAATCCCGCCCCCTTCACTATGAGAGCTGCGGAAGCGGCACCTCAAATCAGCCACTTGTTCGCACATTTATTTTGTTCTACATGGTGAATGACGCATAGTGCACTAGATAGGAGATAGGGGATGATCCAGACAATGTAACCATTAACATTAAAGTCTTCATTTTTCGCGTTAGTGTCACGCGAGCGGTTGCACGTGAGTGTCCTCCGATATAGAGACATGATAGTAGAGAGCTGATCATTTGCACAAATCCGCTGAGAAACCAAAACCTATCTGACCCGTTTCAAGTCTACGTAGAATGTATATATAGGATCTCTCATTATGAAACAAAACTGTATTCATAATGTGACTTAAAACAGTAACATACTGATAAAAAATGTATAGCATGAATGCACGGTAGGTTGTTTTGGATAAAAGCATCTGCCAAAATAAATAAATGTTAATGTAAGAATGATTTGAATGTTTCTACAGTGTTTTTGAAACTTCAGTCACCATAAACTGTATGGCAGAATTGACAGTATTTTCCTTTTTGGATAACCCATTCTTTTAATACAACACCCACATCATCATGGCGTAAATAAATCATGATGTTACAGTAAAGTTTGCACCACATGAGCATGAACAAACAACAGCTTTCAGTTAAATGTGTTTTGCTTTCTCTTTTCATTGGACTCTAGCGGGACTTTAGAGAACACCAATCATACACGCTCGACATGTTGCCCATTAAAAGTGTGGAAAATTCTGCAGAGACAGCTTATACATCACAATACTTTCCAACTGCGTTCGGTACTCCAAGATCGGAGAGCCCTTTAAAAATGCACAAATCATTTCATCCCGATCAGAATGAGGCCGGTTTGCGTGGCATGTGTTAAATTCACAAAAGCAAAACAGAAGGATTTGATGATTACTCCTTTTTATTGAATTTGGTTTCAGGGTTAAAAAAACAAAATCAGCAGTTTAGCCTAAAGGTGTTTTGCATAACGAACAAAATAAAACAATGATTAAAACAGCGATGACAGATCTAAGATCAGTCCAACAACTCGCTGTCAAATGCCTGAAAACAAATCCAAATAGCATCATCATAACAATCATTGACTATTATGTCAGTTAACGGATGATATTTGCGCATGAGCTTGTTGGCTGATAAACGACTGAACAAATCAGATGATAAAGATGCTGGCACACCTTCAACAGTTAGCTTAGTTTGACACTAAAACATCCTGACAACGACACACTATTCACATAATCTCTTTTTAAATACACACACCTTCATGTGAGTAAATCATCTGAATAATGAAACTATAAGTGCTTAATCGTCTCAATGTTAAAAGATGCAAGATTACTGTAACGTCTTATTCCTCATACCCAAACCGGCTGAGATCTGCTGCAGGAAGTTCTGAAATGTGCCGCCACACCCGATGACTCACAGCAAAAATTATTTAATTTGTTTCATAACCGAAATCATGTGAAAACCTTCATGATGTCATTGTCACCAGAGTTGAGTTTTAGTGAAGCCCCCCCCCCCCTTCGAAAATCCCTCATCATTTATTGACCTTAACGTCGCGGAACACAAAAGAAGATATTTTGTGAAATGTCTCGGCATGTCCATACAATGAAAGTCAACGGGCGCCGCACAACCAATACGAAATGCATTCCTCACCTGCCGTGGACCACGGTGGTCTTCTCCACCCCTCCTGGCAGGACCACGGTTAGGGTCAGGTCCTGATCCAGCAGATTCTCTTTCTGGTCCATGTTGGGATGAGGGTACGCCGGGAGCTTGTGACTCAGCAGTGGACCATCCAGCCCTTTCAGAACAGGAGGAGGAGAGGGGGCTTTGTGTTTCGAAGATCTCCTGTAAAACAGAGAGAGAGGACGTTAAGAATATAAGAAAAGAGCTCTTTAAATGAAAAACGAGACGTTTGGGTTCAGGGCGAACGCAGTAATTGCACCAAAAACGTTGCATGATGTTGTCTGAAAGACCGTCTTTCATCTGCACTCGGTTTAATGAGCCGAGATGCACTTTACACGCCAGTCACAAGACCGAGGGGAGATGCCATTCATTCATCACAGCAGACAGTCACCATCTCAGTTTTTGAGCCGCATGGGGCCACATTAGTTTTAAAGCACTGCGCTGCAAAAAATGAATTTTATAAAACTAAATCTGCCGATGGGGTAAGAAAAATAAAACTTGAATTTAGTTTTAGCTTTTTCTTAAGTACCAATTCAAGTACGTTTGTCTTACCCCATCTGAAGGTTTTGGCTTGTTATAAACAAACTTAAGACATTTATAATAGAAAAAGACAAAAATATTTAGAAAGAAATTCATTTTTTGCAGTGTGAATATAAGATTTACCTTCACCTTTATTCTTTTTTCTATAAAATCAACATTAAGCACAAAACAGTCATAATTCAATTTTTCATCTTTCTTTGACCCTTAGACCAGACACATACTTCACACCCGTACACAAGTGCAGACACGAGCATTTTAACCCCTTGCAACCATTTGGTCTTGGTGATGGAAAGTGAAATTCTAATGTCTAGCGTGTTGTTATTGATGGAAAAAGCGTGTCATGTAAACTTGCTTAACAAGATTCCAACTGTGGCTCTCTCAAATTTAACATGAAAAGACGGTTTACGCTAAAGTCTGTTACAGTGTCATTTGCATACCTACAATGTGTTTCAACTATAAAGTTCAACTAAACCAGTTGTTAATGAAGTTATGCCCTTAAAGGGGAACTCCGGCCAATAATTACTCACCCTCAAGTAGTTTAACATCCCTAGGACCTCCGTATTTCCCCAGAACGCAAAGGCAGTTTTGGAAGCTTTCCTCCATAGATTGCAACGCAACCAAACTTCAAAGCGCTGAAAGTGCGTAAAGACATCATAAGATAGTCCACGCGACTCCGGTGGTTCAGAATGAATTAATATAATGTAACGAGGATACTTTTTGTGCAACAAACAAACAAAAACGTCCTGATATGAGTGTTAGTTTCCAGCGAGCGTTCCCGAGAGCCACACAACAGTGCATCCGGTGTCAGCATCGCTCGACGCATGCGCGTTCTGACGTAGAGCCTGTGTGGTCAGAACATGCATGCGTCGAGCGATGCTGAGACCGGATGCACTGTCATGTGGCTCGTGTGTTTGGTTGATAAAATAAGATAACGAAACTGCTCAACTAAATAAATGTCAATTAAAGCAAGAAGCCTACATTAAGCATGGTAAAATCACAGTAACACACAGCCTAAAAGACACCTTTATTGTTTTGAAGCAACACAACCCAATGAAATGACTTTAAATGACATGACTTCAAACAGCAAGCAAAGCCGCAGACCTTGAATGAAGAAATCAGTCAACAAACTCACATGCAGACATGTGCAAACAACGGCCTGACACGACGTGTACGACACTGATGTTTCAAGGTTGTGCAACTATCAGCCTCTGTAACCATAACAAAGTACGAATGCGTGGAAATCAGCTGGGATTCAGAAATACTGCAATGGGTCATTCTGTGTCAAATCAACCGAATGTCAATGGTTAAAATGACAAACATTTTTTATTTTTCTAATTCTTTTTCTGTAAAAAGAAGGACTTAAATTAGGCAAAAAAACTAAAATATGAAATGCTGTAAATGGATATTTATTGCGTAATTCATTTTGTAGATGGGGAAAAAATAACTTTCACCTAAACATTTTTGAGCCAAAATACAGGGGGTGCGAAATGACTTTAGAAGGACGGCAGCATCATAATTGTATTTTTACACAGAGATTGAAAGATCTGAAAGTAGATATAATGTGAACACTGACAGCTCCAAAATGAGAAAAAGCACTTTTTCGTTTTCTTTTTCCAAAGTTGACATGCTTGTAACTCAAGAAATATTCATTCTGGTTCTTAACAAACTTGTCTTTTGTTATCTATATTGATAAGGCCTCATATTTCACAAAAAAGAGAGATATCAATTGTACCCTTCCTATGCTCTCTGGTTAAAACCAAATATGAGTCCTTTTGCATACAGCTGATACTTATTGTATTTACATATAACTGTCAGAAGAACAGATAAAACCGATACCAGATGTGTACCTTTATTTATTCACATAAAAAACAATGTGAGGCCACAAATATACTGTAGATTTGGCTGATGGGAGTTGACGCGGAATGACCCCAATCAGGGCTCTAGACTGCGACTAAATGGTGGCATTTTGCGACTATTTTTCCTGCCAGTGCGACAAGTTTTCTTAATGGTCGCACCGGTGCGACTGCCAGACTGATCAATATATAATTTTTGCGTATTATAAATTTAATGCGCAGAAATGTTATATTGCAGCGCATTCAGTCACTAATTTTCGTCTCCCCTCCTTCAATCATTCACTTATCTATCAGTGCCCCGCCCCCAAAGATGTAGTTCATGAAGTACCGAAAGACAGTACATCAGTCCAGGGGCGGAGCCAGACATTGTGGACATTGGGGGCTTAGCCCAAAATCTAGGGGTTCCATCCAGGGCATGGTCCCCAGGAGATTTTTTTCACATTTATGGCAGCTATAATAAACTATTTTTAATCTTTAATCGAAGTGTTCTCTTTTTTATCATTCTGAAACTGTCAAAATTTGATATGTTACAAAGACATTTTCACTTCTCTCAAATAAAAACAGAAAAAATGCTGTAAACCTGTTACCATGAAGTTACACAAGAAAGGTAGATTAGGAATTTGGAATAAACATTACTAATTTAAAACCTATTTTGTTGCTTAGAAAAAAAATTAGCAGACAAAGGTGCTACCACTGAATCCATGAAGTAACAAGTAATTCAAATCAAAGCTCATCAACAATGCCAAGTAAATGTGGCATCTAATACTCTAATTATACTCTTTTATTTTTCCTTTTATTCTTTAACATAACAAAACAATAGAACCATAATTTGTTAGGGAACAGCACATTCCTTTCGTACTCCTCCTGACTTCATCCTGCTCTATCTCTCTTTGTGCTGTAAAACAAAGGCAATTATAACAACAACCAATAGAGATTTTTTATATAATAAGAGGTATCAGTTGATCAGTAATTTTTCAAATTATCACCTAAACCTGGCTGTCTCTTTTTTTTTTAAAGTTCGTATATCCATCTATGAATAGATATTTGCTATGAGCGTGGATTTGTCACAAGGCTTTAATTCACTTTGAATAACTGTACTGTAAATATACCAACATGCAGACAGACTAGATCAGTGTTAACGTTAGCCGTTAGCCGAACGCTATTTAACAGTATAAACAAACCACATAACTAAAAATAGACACTTTCAAAGTAATAATGAAGCCACTGTAATAATGACTGATTTAAAAACGTGTTTACTGTCGGAAGATTCTGTATTTTAAGTTGCAGTTGCACAGAATGCACGCACCTTCGTTCAGACTTGAACGTCTCCTTCGCTTTGACTGGAGTGGCGGACTCGGACTTCAAAGCTCAATGCCGCCACTGCGCCACCTAACGTACTGTATGAAATTATTTAACCTGAGAAGATTCGGGGCTGAAGCCCCAGAAACCACGCCCCCCCCCCAACCACCCCCCGCGCTCCGCCCCTGCATCAGTCAATCTTGCAACTGAAATAAATATGCAGAATACAAGAATTTCCCGGCTAAGGTACAAAACAGCAAAGTTAACGAAATGTGTTGCGAGTGTTGTATGAAGCTGAAGCTAATGCAGGAAACATGCGTTTAAACTTTAAGCACTATTGTACAAAACGTTATACATCACGCTAAATACTATTTATTTGTAAGTCGCTATTGATAGAAGCCAAACGTGTATCTTTCATGAAGAATAATCACTAAAAGCCTTCAGGTCTCGCGGGTTGTTTGAGATGCGCGCGCCCAGAGAGTCAGAGCACAAAATACTAAACGGAGTTCTCTTTCACGCCTTCTTACTCTGAAACGCACATATAAACACAAAATAACCTAAAAATTCCCATATTAACAAGAGACCTTGTAAAGGTATTCAGTTTCGTGACCAAACAGTTGGGAAACAAAACACATGCGTGTTCCAGTATATTGCGCGAGCTCTTAAAGGGGCAGCAGCATAATAAAGATCTCTGTTTATAATGTTCATCAAACAACAAAGGACGGGCCCAAAAACCCTCACTGATATTAAAGGAATTGTGTTCTCTTATAGGAGTCGTTCACAACAAATAAAGGAAGAAAGTAGCTTTAAGAAAGATGTGCTTTAAATATGGTAAAGTGTTGAAAGAGAGTTTACATATACAATAAAAATAATTCAATCATAAACAATGTTTTGTATTAATTTCTAATTGATTTATTAATGTATTAAATACATTTCAATGAAGTTTTAGTGATTATTTTTTCTTACCTCACCCCACGACTCTGATGCTATCAAATTAAGGGCTGGTGCCACCAACTGAATGACTTGGTAGCACCAGTGCCACCTCTCTCAAGTGTTAGTCTAGAGCCCTGCCAATGCACATTCTCTTATACTGAAAGTAAAAACATTGTAATTTTGCGCAATATCTGATACATGCAGCTCATTGTAAACATTCATAACTGTTGTTCCATACACTTTATGTGTCATGTGTCATGTGTATGTGTTGAGACGCTGGACGCCCAGTGCAAATGATTTAAGAGCCACTGCCGCCGATCTTACATTTCTACAATGTTTTCTCAACATTTCATCTACTCAGACCAATATGTGATGCTTATATTCAAAACAACTGAAACTGTACCCTATTGGAAAGAAAAGCCCATGCATGGCGGAACACATTGTGAAAAAAAGAGCATCTGACAGCACACATTGAGCGATGTGTTTTGTTGACATATGCAGCTTTGACCGACATGTTGATGTGTAAACAATTGATTGTGCTGAAAAGACAAAAGGTGTGTGACCTGTTGACTGAGATCTGATATGCTGGTTGATGTTTAGTTTACACCGGAGCAGAGGATGCAGATCCAATGAAACTGTGATGTGGAGTCAAACATACATCACAGACGTGTTGGTTCTTGACTGGAAGAGACTCTTTTCCTGTGACACATACACTCCATTTAAACTCATCAGATTACTGTCATTAAACACACATCCTGAACAAACTACAGCACTCGCACAAACACACAAACAAACATGATTTGTTCAGAGACAACACAAAAACCCGATCATACTCAGCATCTCAGTTTTTGCATTTATTTTACTGCTGTCAAACGATTAATCTCATCCAGAATAAAAGTTTGTGTTTACATAATATATGTCTGTGTACCGTGCTTGTTAATTTTGTATAAACACACACACATACATGCATACTGTATATTTAAGAAAAATATAATAATTAATCAATCAATCAATCAATCAAAACTTTATTAGGGACACTTACGGTCCAGAAATACACGCAAGCCTACATCCACATTATCACGTATTTACATATAAGCTACAATGCCAATTATTGGCGTTGATTACCAAATGACCTCTTATTAGCTATTAAGGTGTAAAAATGCACACAAGATCATGCCAAAAACATTCACATAAACACAGTGGTTTCATAGGACCCCCAGTTAACTTCCGGTTTGTGTTTGGCTAGTGTCTAAAAATATAACTATTTTATTTATGTTAATATTAATGTATATAATAATTTGTGGTTTGTTGAATTTGGTTGTATATTCATTTTATTAAATAAACAATTTGTTTGGTCGCATTTAAAGAAACCGTATGGTACACTGACATCTAGCGGTTGAGCTTGGTATCGCAGTCTAAATTCAAAATATTGGAGAGACAAGTTTAGCCAAGTAACGGTTATTCTCGGTTTCTTTTGATTGTTATCAAAAATAATCCACAGGCACTATTGTTTGTTAATGTGTACCGGAAGTTAAGGGCAGCCCACGAACGCACGCATGCGCAGCAAAGTTTGTTTATGTTGTCACATTGATACCGTCTATAAGTGAAGATAACAGTGGATGTGATTTAGCATTAGCTCTTAAAGTGACAGTCACCTAATAAACCTAAAGCTGTCTCTTATAATAAGGCGATTTATTACGAAAACACTTCACAGTAATACAGTAAAAATGGCAATGTGTGAATATCGATATTGAACGATATGAAACATTAAATCGATGATGCATTTTTCAACTGTATCGCCCAGCCCTAGACAAAACCAAATCAGACATGCGTGCACAGCAGCTTTCATTGGCCAACCACGACTACAAACATCAATCCTGTAAGATGGCTGTTAGATTTAGAATGAACAGGTGTGTTGCAGTTTGACAGATCAATGTGTCTTGGCCTTTAAAGAACAAAACACACATCTCCCGAAAGTCCTTCAGCCTATCACATGATTTTGAACCTCTTGAAGTTTGTGTTTCTTATGCATCAGACGTTCATCCAGCAGTGCATAAATGTGACATCTGAGGCTGAGACTACACAAAAAGTCAATCTGGGCTCAGAAATTTACATTCATTACATCATGATGTCATTTTATAAAATACTGCGGTAACAGTGTGACTCAACGTCTAGAGAATGTCTGCATGGATCATTTAATTCTTTAATAAGCCAAACCTACAATTTGATCATGTGAACAGCTGTGCGGATCACACCTCGAACTCTCTCATGCGTGTCAAACACCTGCTGCAGTTTACAAAAGAAATCTGACAACATGTGCAGCTAATTTCTGTGTCTCCAAAACAAGACTGGGCCAAAACATCAAAGCATCAATTTACTGTACAGGATGTTGTGATCGTAACGCTGAGTAACACGCTTGGACTGGGCCGGATCATCCTGTCCCCAAACTGATCTGCTTCGAAAAGAGGTTTTATCAAAACATCGGTGAAAAAACACTGATCTTGTGGACGAGTTCTGCTCATTCTCTCATCATGGTGCGTCCTGGCATACTTTCTAACCATTTAGATGCAGTGTTTTCTTCAAACTTCACAAAACAAATGTAGTCAAAGGTGTCCAAATGCTTGACTGGTAGTCTTTTAAAAACAGCTGCTCAGACCCTTACTGTAAGTCGGAGGTTGTTGTCCGTCCTTTTGATGGACAGGCTCGTAAAAAATCGATTATTACCCGTCACTATGGTGCAAGGTGGCATTACGTGCTAATTAGCATGTTTGTGACGACATCATGCTGTACTTTCATTTACTCTCTGAACTTACTGTATTTTAATACAACTGAAGGACGCTGAATCACTTATTGTACAGTACACTAATGCTGTTAACATCCATCAAGATAAGCTTTAAGCACATCAACTCAACGCCAGTAGTCCTTTAATCATCCCAGATCTATCCATCAGGGTGAGAAATATACCAACGTCCTTTACGGAAGCCGTGCCACTCGGCGGCCATGTTTTCAATGCCTCTGGGCAGCTATTTACGTCATAGCAAGTCCAGAGTCCTATCTACGTGAATGGGGGAAGGCATATATTTCTAAAAACGCTGGCAAATCACAATTAAACAGCATATTTCCGATCAATAATTAAACATGACTTGAACTGTTTCATAACTTTGGTTTGCTAAGCCTAAATTTTGCTAAAAATCTCGGGCGGGACTTCCTTCGCTAGAGCGCCGGCTGTATTGAGCGTTGCATTCCTCGCCGTTCATTGTAACGGCAGTTAATATTAATATCTTTGGATATAACTTACTGTGTGTAAAGTGTTTATACTGTTGTTTTCTTTGCATATAGTTAAACTTGAAATGCTTACATCTTCCCAAATTTAACAGTACATAAATAAATAAATCAACATTTTTGCCATTGCTCTAGAGTCCAGAATAATCAAAAAAGGTCATTTTTCTTTTTCCCCAATAAAAAAATCATAATTTTGATCAAGCATTTAAAATGTTTAAGAGCACAACGAGTAAAGGATGTAAATGCTGCTTGAGGTAATGGAACAGAATGGCTGTGGTATTATATTTGGTCACGGTTGTCTTCTTGCACAACTTGCCAATGATGGTATTTCATTTGTTATCCATTTCCTGAAAAACAGATCATCCCCATTTGACAGATGCATTCTTTTTGGGGACAAATTTATCATCTACTCCGGTGTCTTTTTCCACACCTGTTGTCGCCATTTTGATCATGACACATTATGTTTTGCACTACTCGTGAGATGTAAGCGGCGAGCAAAAATGCCTACTGATGCCATTTTTGTCACATTAATCTTTCATTTTAACAATATTCAATATTTGCAATATTCTGAAATTTTATATCTTTTATATCCTCATCTCATATAAAAATCAATATATTGCCCAGATCTAATGCACATTCAACTATAGTTGCCACATTGAACTGAAACTACAAGAAAGAGTAAAACACAGACACAACCATTGCTCTGAGAACTGAAACAGAGACTTGTCTGACTTTTGTCTGTTAACCAGGCGTAACGTGTCTTGTCCGTCACCTTTATTAAAGGCCGTGCGGTCTTGTGGGCGGCGGTGGGCCGGTTACTGTACACTAATGAATGTTTACATGACTTACACAGCAAGACCACTCGCGTTATTAAAGCGCTCGCAATCGCCGCAGCCGGAGAGAAAACTTTAATATGTATTATATTGGGAAACTACAATATCTAGAAGACGTTTGTGGGGGTCACTGGAATGCCACGCATTCCAGCTCGCATTATTGCAGCTGCCGTGTGAGGCGGCTTCCCGGGAGCGACAGTTGTGCCGCTGGACGGAATTTCAATACCCGAAACATGTCAACTGTTGCCTCTGGATTGTTGAGAGAGTTTTAAAAGCATGCTGAGTGAATCTGGGACAGTCGCATCAAAGCCGAGCGAGATCCTACAGGGTTATTGTGTGCAATTGGTGGTACTGACCCTTTGGGAAAAGGTGGGTTTACGTTTTAAGAACTGAACAATATCCGACAGACACCTTCCTGCTCCGTGCCCGACTCCACCCGGGATATTTTAAGAAGGCAGTTTAACAATGCACCGCTGTTTAAAACGAAAACCAGCAGGAATCATCGTTTCACATTTCACTTTTATTCTAACGCACTTCATATTTAGTCTTGTACAGACAAACTCAAACACCCACGGTGTGATTCTTGATAACACCTGCCCGATGACTTCTTTTAAAGGTGTAATAAAAACAAACACGTAACGTACCGTCGTGTGACTGGTTTCACCGCGTCGTGTAAACACGGCAGAATAAACTGAGTCACTTATGAACGTGCACCGACAAGATCAACTCAGATCTGCAAACATTCAGTGCCGTAGAGTTACCTGCCCCACAGGTACAACACAAGGCTTTCATCAAACCCAGATTCAGATACTATTGTTTCCATTTGTTTTCTTACCTCGTAGGCTGTGCTGTGAAAATCCTCTTTTTAAATATGTGACATATTCCATTAATCCACACAGTCAGAGAGAGAGAGAGAAAGACTGGAATAGAGCAAGTCTGTACACAAGTGGCAGGCCTACCTTAATGCCACACCCCCTTCTAATGACATCAGAGATGATCTATGCCTCCCACCCTGGCGTAACGCTCCAGCATGCCTTGTCAGAGATTTAGAGAACCCCACCACCACGGCTGTGTGTGTGTGTGTGTGTGTGTGTGTGTGTGCGTGCGTGTGTGTGCGTGCGTGCGTGCGTGTGTTGCAGCCGATTGTGGTCATATTGTCAATTGTTTAATAAAATATAAATATATAAAGTATATAATAACTATTGTATATAATATTAAATTATGTTAACTCTGTTTCAGCACGAATATATACAAAAACAAACAACCTCTAGTACTAATGAAATAAGACAAACGCTGTCAATAGATTTAACAATTCCATGTCAAGATTCACAATTAATCTCAAATTTTTGTAGTTAACATGTTAACACATTAAATTCTTTCTCGTGGAATGAAAACAAAACAATCGTGTGTAAACTTAACTGTTTATACCAACAAAGGCAAAATTCCACAGCAATCGCTTTTTCTATAATCTTCAAACTACTTAAAAATGTACAAACTGAAACTGAGAGCTCAGTGAATTCAGGGGCGGGTGAGAAAAACCTCCCAGTATCACTCGATTTAGCATGAAATACTTGATCTTTCACTGTTGACTGACCAGTTGAAACAGCATTGATTGTGTTTCTAATGTAATCAAGTCTTATCACTTTCAGCTGTGTCTGTGTTTCATTCATCATTATCAAACAACGCAAACATACATCATGCCGGACCCAAGAGCGGATACATATTCAAGTTAAAAAAAAATTATATGATTTTGATCAGTTTTCATGTGTCTTGTCATGCCGTCAGTCTTTCACATTGCTGTTGAATGACTTTCACTCCTGAGGTTTGATTTTGTTGAAATTCAACAAACACTGGACTGGAATGACCACAATACATCTAGAAATGATGATTAAATGAAAAATTGGAATGTCTCTCAATATTTGTCTTTTTATCCAATACAAAATTTTTAAAACAAGATTTTATAAATTCAAGCTTCAAAAAATGTACCAAACTTAATTCAAGTTTCTTTTATACATTTTTTAAGTCTTTTTTTCTTTAAGTGACAGAGTTTCTATGCTTTAAAGTCCACTTTTTACTTCCGTATTCTGACGCATTTCCGAGTGAAAAGGAATTTCAAAGGAGAAAATTAGTGGACGTGGCTTGCGTTTTTCACTGCGAATCGATTGGATGTGTAAAAAGAGCTGTTGCGTTGATTTTGAAATGAAATGAAACTGGCAGCAGACTGACAGTTAAAGGGGAGGAGTTAACAGATGCTCCGCCCAAGCCGTCTAATTTACGTCATTTGAGATGGATCGTCATTTCAGGGCGGAAGTGCATTTTCAGATTTTAACTGAAGATTATGAGGGTACATGAATTTGAAAAAGAAAATGACCCACATTGATACGCTATTTACTATAAACGCTGCAATATTTCATGAAAAAATAAGAATTGTCATTTTTAATTTCACTGGGACTTTAAACCAGGGGTTCCCAAACATTTCAGCCCACGACCCTCAAAATAACAGTGCCAGTGACTCGAGACCCCCACTATCCTTGGAGGTGGTTAAAGTACACAACTGTGCACATGCACTTATTATGTCTATCCAAACACGCACATATATCAACACAAAAGAACACAGTCTATATTATTTTCTATTCTTTTCCGTGTTTTGGTCGATATTAACCAATGTGTCATTTCGACGAATAAAAGTATCCTAAACTTAATCCCTGAAAAATAATCTGTGTGCACATATGGGAATGTTTAACGTGGTGCTGTAAATTGACTTGCTTGCACCTAACCTTATGAAGTCGCTAACGTTGTTAATGTGACGTTATCACCTCAGGGGTCACGATCGAGGGGACGGAAATTCGAAAGGCTGGTGGCTTTTTATTTGTATTGTTTTATTTTTAACTTAACTAATATTTTGTAACACTTATTGATCAAATGTTATTTCTAATCATATAAAAAAATGGATGTCTAGAAATCATCTTGCGACCCCGCCCTCACGGCCTTGCGAGCCCTA
The DNA here is from genome assembly GCF_024868665.1 of Triplophysa rosa. Classification (NCBI taxonomy): domain Eukaryota; kingdom Metazoa; phylum Chordata; class Actinopteri; order Cypriniformes; family Nemacheilidae; genus Triplophysa; species Triplophysa rosa. The sequence continues at coordinate 2,099,411 of NC_079895.1, read as the reverse complement.
CTTTGGGAACCCCTGCTTTAAACAAGACTTCATATCTGTTTATTGATTGAAGAATGTTGAGATATTTGTGCTGGAAAACATGGCATAAAATACTAAAGAAAAAAAAAAGAAAAGCATAAAAAAGTAAAAAACAAACACAAACTCTCAAATAAATTGACGTGCTCAAAGCCGAGTGTGACCGCACCTTAAATCTGTTTCAAACAAACCCAGAGAGACAGAGTAAAACAAAAGTATTTCTGCACATTCTTGCTCAGGCATGTCATGACCCAGAGGTTCAATTAAACCTGCTAACAGAACAACAACAACAACACGGCTCTTCTGCGGTGTCTGTCATCTCATGTTTGTCTGTGCTTTTCACTCCTCATGAGATCACATCAATACACTCGAGTCACGGTTATGAGGTGATAACTGCCAAAAAATTATCGATTTAAAGGGCTAGTTCACTCAAAAATGAAAATTCTGTCATCATTTACTCGCCCTCAGGTTGTTTCAAACCTATAAACATTTCTTTGTTCTGTTAAACACAAAGAAAGATATTTGTAAGAATGTTAGCCGTTTTCAGTTCTGGGACATCATCCACTACCATAATAGGAAAAAAAATATTGTTTTTGTTTTGTTGAACATAAAGTGTGATCATTTGAAGAATTTAGGAAAACAAACAGTTCTGGGGCACCTTTGACTACCATTTAATTTTTCCTAGTATGGCAGTCAATGATGTCACAGAATTGAAAATGGCTAACATTCTTACAAATATCTTTCTCTGGCTGCGTCCGAAATGGCATACTGTGACAGTACGTACTGAATTTGAATAAGTACCTACCTATCGGCCAATAAAACAGTACGTTCTATATAGTATGAGTGGGAGTAGTATGAATATATTTCGGACATACTGCGTCCGCCATGTTTTATGGTCATGTGACCCATATGCTCTTTGACCTATGACGTATTAACAACAACCTACACGTGAGCGTTGAAAAAAACATAATTTAGTCACGAGAAATTCATTTATTGACACTTACATTAGGGCAGTTGTGGCCTAATGGTTAGAGAGTCGGACTCGTGACCAGAAGGTTGCCGGTTCGATTCCCAGGGCGTAACAACTGAGGTGCCCTTGAGCAAGGCACCTTACCCCTACTTGCTCCCCGGGCGCTGCAGTGATAGCTGCCCACTGCTCCGGGGGTACGTGTGTTCACTACTCTCTGGATGGGTTAAATGCAGAGGTCACATTTCGTTGCCTTGTACCTTCGTACATGTGCAATGACAATAAATTGAATCTAAATCTAAATCTAAATCTAAAAAAAAAATCTACATTAGAAACGGACGTCCGCCTTGAAGTTTTCCGCTATATTTATTTGATTTACTCTTGACCGTTGCTCAGCTCCCATGGCATCATGGGATAGAGTAGTGTCCATCTGATCCACACTCATGAATCTTGGCGAATCAATTAATCGTCATAATCGCAATGATTTATTAGACGATTAATCGTCAGCCAAATTTCATAATCGTGACAGCCCTACATCCGGGTATTTCTCGCCTACTGTTTTTTGCATACTGAGGTTTCGGACATACTATTCATGACTCATACTCATTTTCGCCTACTACTGTATATAGTATGGAAGTAGGAGAATTCAGACGCAGCCTCTGTGTTCATCAGAACGAAGTAATTTATGCAATTTATGTAATTACATGACGGTGAGTAAATGATGATTTTTGGGTGAACCATCAAACGCAAATGCTGTGAAGAACGCGGGTTTATGAGAATTTGGATGATACAACAGATTTTGTAGAATTAAAAAGGATGCAATATGTTGGGTGACTCAGGAACCATTCACACCGAGGACAATAACTATTAAGTAAAGTCCTTGATGTGAATGGGCCACACTTTCTAAATCGTTTAATTTGCTGTTATGACACCAGATAGTTTAATCGCGCTTCACAAATGCGTTCGATCAGTTCCTGACAGACACCGACTCACCAATTGTGCGCTAATACACATTAAAACATCTTCAGCATCTTCCTTCAAAGAACAGCTGTGATTCATGCGTCCGTCTGTCAGCTGGGTTCTTCTCTTTATCATGTGACTGGCTCACAAACAGAAGCCTGCGGAGGCGCTGAACCAGACCGTTGCGTAGGAAGAAACAGATTGTTTTGCTAAAACTCCAGATTTGACTTAATGAGATAAACTGGTGCATCCAAACAGTTCTGCTTCAGCCCAGCTGTCAGTCCCCGGGTTCCAACTGTGCTTTAATAGGCCCAAGTATGACTGTGTCATGAAGGACAGAAAACACACAAGGAACGGGTCACTAATTTACAGGGTTTCATGATGTTTTGTGAAAACATCGGTTGTGGACTGAGGCGAAAAACGATGCTGAACAAATGAAACGCAATTTAACCATGCACTTAGGACGGACGATCAAATAAAGAGGACAAATGCTACGTTTCTGGGGTGGGTGTGAAAGGCTGAGCATCTAACAAATACATGAATAACTTGAGAACAGTCGTGTGACGTGTCGAATCATCAAAAAAGATCAACTTCTAAACACAATAAATTCACGTTCACTGGCATAACCATGCTTTTAATATAGTCAAATTGAAGTAATCGTGTTTTTTGGCAGATTGACTACCGACTGTTCCAATATGGCAGACGACTTGCGAGTCTCTAATGAGGCATCTACTACGTATACATCTACGATTAGAACATCTTATGATAAAAGGTTTACCTGTAGAGGTTAAAGTGCCTGAAACAATCAGATGGAGGGAGAGGCCCTAAAAATTCCAGTCATATGCTTTCAAAGATTACTGCCTAAAAGTCAAAGAGTATTTGCATGCTCGAACCTGATTCCTGCCGAGGAGAACATGTCTGAATGAGACCTCGCTCCTGACTCAGTTTATGCACAACTATTTGAAGTGCGTATCATTGTTTGCGCAGCGGAAAGTTGAATTCAACATGAGCGTTAGAAAGGCAGGAAGACGTGACCTTGAGTTCCCAGTTTACCGCGGTACGACAGCTTCCTCAGCTTCACAAAGAGCCCTCAGATCTGCGAGGTGGGGTTTGGTGATTTTCTCTCTTTATATTCGCGGCTTCCAGCACCCACACACCTCGCTGGAGACAGATGTTGATCTTGCCAGTTTTCCCTTGGCCTTATAAAAACAGTAGGAATGGTAAAAGCGCTCACTGCTGACAGCTCCTCTCCGCAGATCTGTTGAATGGGTGTGACGGCTGTGAATGAGGGCATTATGTTGGCTACCTTTGGAAATTAGGCTGAATTTCCACATACAACAACACAGGGCAAGAAAATCAAAAATGTCTTTATATATTATATAGATATGTTGACTCGTTTCTCAGATGTTGCTCCACAACCGAAACAAAAGTATCAAAAGTAAACAAAAATGTCAAATCTACTCATATGAAAACAGAAAAGTAATTACATGACAAAGAAGTGAAACCATGCAACGATAAGCAAGAATACTGAATGTTAGGTTTGTAAATGTCTCGTGATGGTTTCATGCTTTGCCAGCCAATAATTCACCACACGAAACACATTGTGGTTGCCACAAATCAAGTTTATCTTCACTGCTAATGAAGCTGGATTTAATGCAGTCTGGGTCATAGTGGCTTTTCTTTTATCTTTTACCTTGCGTAGGTTTCAAGGATAAGGCCATGTAAAGCTTTATTCGTGTTGGCGTCCAACAAACCATCTGGCTAACTCTTACGCTACCAGACAAATTTATGTGAAAAAAAAGTATTAGACTGTATTTAACACTAGCTTTTGACATCAACATTTAACCGTAGTTATGAGCCTAGATGCATTTTATTATTTGCATTTATCATTATTGCAAATGCAAATGCACATTTGCATTCAGAACAGACCAGCATCTCAATATATTTTCCCAAAACCAAATGATCTGAGCTGTGCCGTCCACATTTATAGTTCTGAAAGTCTTACTGCATGTCAACAGTTCTCTTACAAGTCTTAAAGATCGCGTATCACAAGCAGTTTCTGCCAATCTCATATTAATCTTGAGTGCCTGTACAGTAGTATTGCATACGTCGTATCTTCGAAGAGTATTTAGTTTGATCAAATTTATAAAAGAGAGATACAGCTGTGCGATTATTTCCGGAAAAACACGAGCTGCTAGAGGTGGGACTAGTGGGGAGAGTGGGATGGAACTACAGCACGAGCACACAACACATCATCACATCATCCCTTCGTGTTTTGTACATTATGCACGTACACGCCGATTGCCAACAAAACACAGACATACAGTTTGACTTAGTTTCACTTACCGCATGCAGTTCCGGCATCTTTTAGCGCTGGGACCACCGCCATCTATCAGTTTCAAACCATCTCCAAATCCAGCGTTATATCCATCGTTTATATAACATCCATCACTGAGATGCCGTGAACCAACAGATGTACCTAAACTAACACTATCGCAAGAGTAACCAGCTGCAGCGTAGTGCAGCCCATCTTGACGCAGCGCAGATAATCTTGATGGTAAGCGGGTCTCGTGGGCGGGCTCTTTCTTTCGCCTTGCCGTGCTTTTCCGGGAGAATGGCCAATAAAAGGAATAGGATCCTTTGACGACACAGGGATCCAGAATTATAAAAAAACTTTCCGAAACAAGTTGGAGTGCTGGGGAGTGTATCAAGTACAGAAATACTACGTCATACGTCCAACTTGTTTTTTAACAAGTTGACCATGTTAAGCATGAGAAGGCAGCACGTTTAACAGTGTAAAGAAGTCAGAATGCATGACATAGCATGATACCCGATCTTTAAAAACAGCAACACATGAGCAATAAAAGGTTTATCCGGGCAATCTGATGGCAGACATCCCTTACTTTTTACAAAAAGAAGATCAAAACTTCAAACCATTCTGTGAGATGATGATAAAATGACAGCCAGACAAAATGGGTGGGACGTGAGCTGAAGAAATGACTCTGATTGGTCAGAAGTGTTTGACAGACAGAGTGGGTCACCGCAGGAGGTTGGGGGGATTATTCCCTGTGGAAAGACAAAACACAGAACCGCAGTCGCAGCTGGTAATATGGTAAGCGAGGTCGCTCACAGTAAACACAAGCTGTTCAGAAAAGGTCTGGAAAGGACATTACTCCAAAAAGCATTATGGGATGGGAAGATATAGAAAGGGAGAGATGAGGGGGAGTGAGACTGGGGCAAAATAGAGAAGAAGAAAAATACACAGTGACTCTGGACATGAATTCACTTCCTCTTTGCATCCCATTTATTTTAAGCCTAAGTGTTAAACTGGGCAACACATGTGTGACACATACTCAAACAATCAACTAAACACAGTTTTCTAATATCATCTTACATAATAGGCTGGTTGCGATAGTCGTGTCACCGGTGATAGTTGATGTGCACGGCCGCATCTTCGACCACCCCACAGCAAACCCCCCACCGCCAGTACTACCGGTGTTTTTACACATCCATTAACCGGTGGGAAAATTGAATCACCGCAACATCCCTATTACATAACATAAAGAACAATCTGAGAAAATAAATGTACTTTGGTATATTTAATATTGACCCAGTAGGGACAAGTCAAAAATGGAAATCATTGTTTAGGAATCTAATCGGTACTTTTTGTGCAGAATAAAAACACACAGGGCCAAGAAAATCATCAATATCAATATATTATAAATAAAGATATCTTCTATCAACGTATGTGTTTTTTAGGAAAACCACTGAAGACTCAGAATCTCACAAGGGAGCTGATGGGACATAGACATGAAAGTTAAGAAAGTTTCAGAGAAGCGTAAAACATTTATGGTCCACACTAAAGCAGCTTTCCCATGACCAGTGCCGAAGCTAAACATCGTGCTATGACAGAGAGTCAGTACACTAGCGATCCAGATGTGACCCGCAAACGACCCCATACTGTAAAGGTCATGTAGAAGGTCAGTGTACTGGTCGATGAACTCTCACTCTACCATTTCACCCACAAGACTCTCCGGGGTCACGCATGTCCTGACCTCGACATTCCCACCACGGAAAACAGAGATACGGAAAGACAAGGCCAGCTAAAAATCGCGTTCTCTTCAGACTGGTGAAAACATCTGCCAGGCATTTAGATAAGCAATGCTGAAGAGAAACGGTTCAAATCCCACCCTCGCAAGAATGTTTTGTACCATTTACAAGATAAGTCATCCGAATTAAACGCTCAGCTTACCGACAGGGCAGTGTAATTCAAATCCACTTTACCCACTAATGGTGTCGCCTGCTGAGTTGGAATACACAGGGTATACAAGGTTTGCGAGTTTCCCCTTTATTAGCTCGAGAACATTTACATTAAAGTCAAGGGAGATAAGTATTTCTCCTGGAGTCATAATTCAATCTATTACACTACATCCTTTCTTCAGAAACAAAGAGACATTGTTTACAGACAACACATTTGCCAGAGATACACCAGCTCGAGTTTTCCCTCCACAGCCAATTACACACACAGTAGCATCCAAAAGTCACCAGACGCTTCTTGACTTCAGAAGTCTAATCTTTATATCTGCTTCAGTGTGCTAATGCATTCACTGTTGTGTTTGTGCCATCCGTATAATTCTAGTACCATATTTATAACATGGACGTATGTCCGTGTGGCTCCCTCTGCTGAGTCTTCGTTCCTTTTCAAATGTATTTTTCATCAACCTAAAACATCTCAGGAAGCCTCTACTTTGACTTTATCGAGTTGACACTTCCTGTCTGAACAGGAAGTCGGAGTGGAACATATCAAAGGGCTTGTCTCTATATGTATAAATATACACTACAGCTCAAATTATAATAATATAATACATGTTAATTTTTTTCAAATTCAATTTGTTTTAAAAAATGTTTTTAATATAATGACTTGTGCCGAATAAGGCGGAAAAAGCCATCCAATAAGAGTTCAGAATAGATGTGAACTGTAAAACTGTTTTAAAAAGCATTTAATGGTGAGGCCTCAAGATTCTGCTTGATCATAAGAAAACATTTCTAGAATTCTAGATAAAAGTAAACTAATGTACTGAAAATAATACAATTTAAGTTTTGATTTATTGGGATTTTATTTGTGTCACAACATAATTCCCAGTTACATTTGTGTCATTCTATGGTGAGTTCAGTACTTTAAAATGTGGAAAAAAAATATAAATAAAGAAATAAATATAATAAAGAATAGGCAAGTGACTAAACTTTTTAACGTATATATGTACAAACAGATTAAAAGGAACAAAACCTTTTTTAAGGTTTTTAGGAAACGATTAATATTAAAGTATTAAAAAAGGTCTTGACATCTAAACTTCATTGACAGCTGTTGTACATCAGCAAAAAAATATAAAGATTTGACAAAGTTCAATGTGTTCACAGCGATGCTGTAATGAAATGTGCAGATCAACTGTCTGAAACTGAGTAACTTTGATTCATAATCGATACGACAGATGGATATTAATACATTTCAAGTTTCCTAGAAAAATGACAACGAGGGGAAAATCTGGACTTTTGTGTGCCGAACAAAACAAAATACCATGATATCATATTAAAAAGATCTTTAGATGTGGTAGGTTTCGATTTTAATATTCTTAAGTAAAAGTAGTCCAAATGCGGGGTACTATGATTTCCAGGAGGATGTTGCTAGGTGATAGCGACTGTGTTCCAGGTGGTTGCTAAGGAGTTGTTAGGATGTTCTGCGTGGTTGTATACTGGGCCAAGTCAACAAGGTTTGTTAAAATCAAAACAATATTAATGCTTTGGCAAACACCAAGCCAACCGCCGAATACTTTATGATTCTGTGACACCATAAAACTTAACTGCAAATTGTTAAAACCATTTACTCCGGCTATGACGAATCACGGACCAGCTGCCAAGAAATTAACCAAACAAATTAATCCTCAAACCTCGCTTAACAAATAAAGTCATGCGTCCATCACTTCTACAATATGAGCAGAACCGCATGGCTGAAAAGGATTTGTGTGTAGGGTTTCATTAATGCAGTCAGATGGATTTGTGGCTTTGGAGTGTGTTCACGAAAAGAAAAAACACGAAGGTGGAAAAGTCTGCGACAGCATTTCTTCATGAAAACTATGAGTCCTTTCAGTTCCCACAGCAGGTTCAGTGTGTTTTTATGAGGTGAATGTAGGTCTGCTGTGATTGTGAAGGTTGTCAGTGAGCGTGCACATGAAGCCATCCACAAAGACGCATTCTTGTGTTAGAAAACAGCACGCCACTGAACAGACTGCGGGGGTCTCGCAACATGTTTTTCAAATTTAAAATACGTTTTTATTAGACAATGACTGCGCTGTATTCATGGTGTCTCGAAGGAGCCTAGCCCATAATAACAATTCTGTGTATATGTTTCAAACGGGGTATATAATATCAAAAATGCTGGCGGGGAAAGAGTTAATTGTCTACAAAACCCAAACTCATCGTGTAAAGCCGTCTTCAAGTGCTCATGGGCGTCTTCTGTACAGTAAGCGTACACACACAACACTGACAACATACTACTATCCTGCCAACAAACGCATCACACTGGAGGAACTCGACACGCATCATATTCTGGAATTCGGTTTAGCACGCAGTATCTGCCCACTGGAAGAGTCAACCTACCCCACCTACAGCAAACACAACAACCCATTCACCCCAAACTCATCAATCTGGTGCATGTTGCTCTCCGCTGTATTCAAAACTGTTTACGGTCACTGCCTGCACGACCGACAACGAAACAAAGCCACCCTCATTCTCCGGCGTTCTCTGGAGTTCTGCCACTAACTCTCTCTTTCAGAGCTGAGAAGCACAACATGCAAAAATAAAGGCCTTGTTTTCTTCAAACAGGGGAGGCAGGAGAGATCGGCTCTCCTAATGAAAGTATTCTGTTGAATACAGCTGTCGAGAGAGCTTGTGCGTGCGGTATGCGGAGGAGTCATGACTTATGGTATGTGCTGCAGATCTATGGCATCAACAGACACAGGCTCCGTACCAAAATCTAGTGAGCTGCCTACATAGGCAGCATATTAAGGCATCATATGTCATCATTACGTTGCTTAGAAATAATAAACAGAGTAAACTTAGCTCTGCGTTTACTGAACAAACATCTTTCAGCTTTGACAAACATAATTACACCAATACTGTAACACTGTGAATTTCAACACTAGGTTTAAGACAACAGCTGTGTGTGTGTGTGTGTGGGTGTGTGTGTGGGTGTGTGTCCCCACAAAGATGGCAATATCCAAAATCCTTGTCCTTGTGGGACATTTTTTGGTCCCCATGAGGAAACAAGCTTATAAATCATACAGAATTAACTTTTTTGAAAATCTAAACGAGCAGAAAGTTTTGTGTGATTGTTAGGTTTAGGGTTAGGTGTAGGGAATATGATGTACACTACAGTATAAAAACCATTGCGTCTATGGAATGTCCCCATAAAACATGGAAACCCAGTGTGTGTGTGTGTGTGTGTGTTTGCGTTTTTGTGTGTGTGCGTGCGTGCGTGCGTGCGTGCGTGTGTGTGTGTGCGCGTGCGTGCGTGAATAGAGAAAGATGGAGTGTGAGAAACAAGGAACACATCTACAAAAATGCCTTCATCCCTGAAGTGACGCAGTCTCTTGAAGCCCTGGCCCTCGTTGAGGGGTCTAGGGCCCTATATTTTCCTGCAATGTGGAAAACACAAACGGAATCGTGGAATCCAGACATAAAAACTGAATTTGCTGCATAACACGGAATGGCACAGAATCTGGCAAATATATTACTTCTTAACCAGAAAGTAGCGCTGCACAGCTAACAAAATGTGCTATAAATAACGTAAGAATTATTCAGATGCGGTTTACATAATTTGCTTGTTTTGCGTGTCTGTATTAAAAATAGTTTGGTTGCGTGTGTACTGTACGCGTAATGCCCCTGTGGCACTTTCAACTGCATTGAAGCTCCTGTGAAACACACTTAGCGGCGACACGTCAAAATAAAAGTCTGGTTGACTTGAATAGGTTATAACATACCCACATTTTACCACGCCATCCCGCTTGAATTTTTTTATAATTCGACCACTGAGAATATTATTTACTTTAGAAAATGGAAGTTAATGTGCTAGTAAAATAAAATAAATATTAAAAATAGACCTGAAAACAAAAGAAAATAGAAAATGTACTGGTAAAATGGTTTAATAACAAAGTACATTATATATATATACTGTATGGCTCAAAGTATCCACTGTAGCTTTTTTAATATAGTTTATACTATAGTTTGCATTTTTTATGTGGGCAAATATATCACACAAATATATAACAATTTGGGAAAAAATATTTTCTATTTCATAGGCCCTAGGGGTCCGTGCTGATCATTTGGAAATGGTCAAAGATCACTTAACATTACATCATAAGTGAGTAAACGTTCTGACAGCTACTCACACAACTAACCGTCCGTCCAGCTCCGAATTCCAAGAACAGATGTCAAGAGCGAAAGAAGCCAAACTGCAGCAGCGCACGGCACAGTCCTGCCAACACCTGTGAAGTTTCACATCTTGCATTCATATTTGCAGACAAAGAGAGTTCAGCTGAAGCTAAAATTTCTCTCATTTGTCTTTTGCAATTCTGAGTCAGGTGATGGCAGGCCTATAGCGAATCGCCAGGCTTATTGTGTTTATTTGAACGCAATCTACAAATTTAGGTAGTATGGTAAAATGTGTAAATCGTGTAGAAGCGTTCCTGTAGCTAAACTGGCAGAACATAGCGTTAGCAACACACAGGTCATGGGTTCAATCCCGTTCAACAAAAACTGTATGGATAAAAGCATCTGCCAAATGCGATCACTGTTCACACACAAATAATGTGAAGACAGACCGGCGTGTGGAAACAGACTCATGTTTTGAACCAAGTGTGCAAACAGTTATTATAAATTAGGCAACTTTGGAAAATACTGTGTGTGTATAGTTTCCAAATAGTTTCACCACACAAAAGGTCTGCAGGTCTGTTGGCCCACAGTGCCAGACAAACCAAAATCCAGCTTCCGAATTATACAACTGCTGTCACAATTTCTTCCAATCCTTTCTGATTAAAATCCCAATAACGCGGGGATGCGCTCATTGCCAACGGGAGAGGAAACGCGTGTGCGCAAGAGAAACGATAACAGCTATGAGAACGTGCTGGAAAATATCTCAGATTTCATAGAAAATGCTTCCAGCCATTGGAACATTCAGAGCTGACATCATCTAAATCTGAAGCCATTGAGCACATATTTCCAAAGTCCTAAAATCCAAAGTATGTTAATAAAGATCATATTTGACTCTAATGTGAACACGGGATTCCAGATCCCATCGCTCATTATATAGACGGATAATCTGTCTCATGTGGTATCCAAGGACAAATGTCTGGTTGGTATATCTGAACGTCTTTTCATTTCTGCGTACTGTAGAGTCTTGTGATTGTGAACCCGTAGCCCCACAGCTATAGATTTTAACACAAGATGAGCCCAAGTACAAGTGCCTCTGAGATCAAATGAAGCACAACATCATAGTCTAGATGTTTATCTTCAGTCATATCTAAAGGGAAATGAAAACCATAGGATGTGTTTCTTATGAGATCTGTACAGTAGTAGTTTTAAATGCAATTACATGCTCGTTTCCTCAGCAAAGAAATGAACCACGAGCATTTTATAGAGATTTCTCTCCTCCCAAAAGTTCATTTCCCATGACCTCCACATGTGCCGAGAACGTTTCTCAGCTCTGCAAGCAGGAAATGCATTAATGTCAAAGGTCGAGGCAATGCCTGCAACAACAGGGAGTTTAATTACAGCCACGCTGTCTCATAAACAAACACACATCCGGGACAGCAGAACTATGGTTAGACATATAGACCTTCTTAAAGAGAGAAAAATATACTGTGGTCATTGACGGTTTTACTTTATTTTGTTTTGATCGGCAACTTCACTTCCATTGTATGGAAAAATTATCAGCTTCAAAATTCTTGATCTTTTCTTGTGTTCTAAAAGAAGAAAAGAGGCAAGTACAGTAAATGACAACAGAATTTTGAAGAAACCTTTTAAAAGACCAGTCTGCAAGGAATTGCTCACACATGTCTTGCCCGGTTTCTCCCAACACATTAAACTAACTTAAGTTATACAAAATATCTTTTAATTCCAAAACTCACAATATCCATCATTAGCTCTTTCCTTTGCAGCCCAAAAATGTGGTGGTTAAAACCCAAAGGGAAGAGACCTGCTCTTTCTTCCCGGGACCTCTCCACTATATATAAACACACAGGTGTCACCAGATGATCCATCATCATATCCAGGTATGTAATCACCAAACACGTTTCATTTACATTATGAACTTTCCTTCAATTTCCTATCAGACTCACTCATCTACAATAACAGTGCCATTTATAGATGTATATTGACTGCATTGACCATTTAATCGTATGTCGCTGCCATATGGGACAGGCTTAGAATGCCCTATAAATACATACAAGTACAGTACAGAAATGTTTACATTTCTTAATCAGTTCCAATGGGGCACAATCCATACTTTATGGAGTATACAAACACTATATGTCAAGAAACTTATTCATTGTCAAAAAAAGAAAACTCTGCATTGTCAAGCATTGAAATCAATTTAGAAATGTAAGTTAATGAGCTTGTGTGTTTTTGTAGAGCAGTTTTGCCCTTTCCAATATGGCGGACACGTTGACACATCTCAGCAACAGACAAAACGTTCTAGGTTTCTAGTGCCTTATTGTCATGTGCCCTCACTTTCCATCCCGTTAAGTCTTCTGTAAATATCCCTTTAACTAACAAAACACTGTTCCATAATATCCTCCCGGAAGTGGTGTCATTTCGTGGGAAAACAACAGCACAAACGTCAGTAAAGATGAGCAAAGAACGTGCGTTTTCTTGTCTGAAATCACACACACATATCTATAACATCGGTTTGTTTCTCAAAAAAATAATTAAAAGCTGTCAAAGTTAACATTCAAACTGACACACAATGTCATGCCACGCTGATCGATGCCAAACTTCCTCGTTATTTACATACTCATTCAATGCTCGCTCCATTGTGACAATAATCGAGTTACAGTAAATAAAGTTCAAACGCATGTGTCTGAACCACACGCTTTCCAGAGGAATACTAAACTACAGGTTACACAGTTAAACAGGTACTGTAGGACACGAGTAACCTAACTAAAGTTACACTAAACAGACAAACCCAGCGCAGACGAGTAAATCTGTCAACTCTGTTTACCTTCGGTTGCGCGCATCTCCATCCATCCCAGCAGCGGCTGTGAGATTCACGGCACTGTGAGACAGAAAGCAAACAGCAGTCATTCATTTACAGCCCGAACGCAATGCGGATCGATCGAGAAGTTAACAAACTAGATCGGTAAGTTCATCGCCTCTCTTCATCGCATTGCCTGCGGCTTCAATAGAGGCGTTTTCCCGGGGAGGAGGATCTTTCACCTCTGTTACCAAATCACATTTCAGCCTGTGCAACAGGGGCGTCGTGCACTTTTATGTTGTTATCTGGGGTGCATCAAAATGAACCATTTTACTTCAATAACTATTCGTTATGGTAGATGTTGTAAACCTACACTAACCACACATTTACCATGGTTTTACTACAGTAACCATGTAGCATTTGTAATAAAACCATAGAAACCACAAATTAACTACAGTCTCACTACAGTAATCATAGTTTAACCATGGCATGTGTAGTAAAACTAACCAATCCGCAAAAACCATGGTTACTGTACTTTTATATATTAAAACAATGTCAAGTTAATTTTCATAAGGAAATTCTGGCAGTCCTTGCTAGTTTTGTTTCTTATGTGACCAACTAACTAACTAAATAAACGTTTTTGTTTAGATGACCGTGACTTTACGTTTGTTCTGCGTTTCTTGACTATTTTTAAAACAGAGCCACGCGGGTTCGAATCCCACATCGGCATGACATTTTATTGCGTCGCTAGTTCGAACCCCGATCAAGCTCGATTTAAAAAAAAATATGACGTTTCGAAATATGACAAGGACCAACATTGTGATACTAACTCCTTTCGCGGTATGACATAGAAAAGTCACGGTATGAACTGACCTTGATCGGCCTCGATGCTGCGCGCTGCTGTCAACCTTCATCAGTGCTACTAAAATATCAAACTCATCACCTTCAGGTCTTGACGCGTGCTGAAACCACTTCTGACTAAACACTCTCGGGTCTCTCTACAGCTGTATCACTTTTGTCCCGTTACACCCTTACAATTCTGTAACTCCCACCATATTTTCCAAAGTCCTGCCCCAGTCAACAGAAGCTCTCTGTTCCCATTGAAGAAAGAAAGAGACTGCAGTCGTGTCACGATGGGTTCGTTACAGTCATTCACAGTCCTCCCATCTTCATATTCACACTCCAGTCAGACGGTGGGATGTGAATTTGCATGGTCGCCCCCAAAAGTCACAATAGAGCAGTGATGTGCTGAATCCCACCCAAAGCCATGCGTTTTCCAGTTTGTTTGTTTACATTGCAAATTGCATATAAAATATCATTAGGATATACTAGGAGCTAGTAACTTGATATGGCAATGTTTATTAAAAAGTAAAGAATTAAAAGTGTATTAGGAATTCATGAGGTAAACACATTTCTAGCTATACAGTGACATCTAGAGTCGTAAGTGTGCATTATGAAATCCAATTATTTTTACAGTAAGCACTTGAAATTGTATCCAAATTGACTAAAAGTGGCAATTAATCATAACATTTATCTGTACGTGTATTCCCTGGGATTTGAACCTGTGACTTTCCGGTTGAGCCAGAATCGAGAATTATTTTGCAGTTATTTTCAACACAAAAGTGTATGGTGTCCACTTCTGTCCTAAAAGAAAGCTCAGGGTCATTTTGAAATATGTATAATACGTAGGACACCTAGTGAGTGCGCATCCTTGTTAGAGCGCCTGATACCCACGCCGGACCTATTGCGAGTTCGAGCCCCGCTCAGAGCAGGGTTGAGTAGGACTAGTTACATTTATACATTATTTCTACAAATGTATTTCTGAAATTGTACTTTTTACATTACAGTTGCATTCCATTTACCTTAAGCACAAGTTTTACAATTATACTACCTCTAAAAACGATTTGTATTTTGTATATCGTCGCTGTCCTTCTGAAACCTTGTATGTCCAAATTCACTGTTTTTCAGGAAATGGAAAAAAAAATACGACTTTTTAAATGATTAAAAATAGTTGACAAGCACTTTATCTTTTTTATTGGTTAGATATTTGCAAAACTCAGCTACAAACATAAGGTTGACTAATAATAATGATTTATGGCTAAACAAAAACAAATCATGAAATATGGAGATACAAGGTTTCTGAAGGACAGCGGCGATATGATTTATTTAATACACCAATTAAATCATACAACAATTAAAGCCATAACAAATGTATCTTAAAAACAGCATATAAAAAGGTCTTACAATATCAAATCTTTAACAGACTGATATTCTTTGTAGCGTTTATAATCTGTAAGAGAGTGCTGGTGGTGCTGAGAACAGAGGTGTTGGAGACGGTGCAGTAGAACATCTCTGCTCCGTGTGAACAGTCTTGAGGGAAGAGCGCCATCATGATGATACCGATTATCATGACGCAGACACCCACCACCAGGATGATGCTGGGAATGAGGTTTTCCCCACGAAACCAGCGGCCATTTGAAAGCTTCAGAAAACAGGCGGAGGGAAAGATGAAGATGAGAGGTGTGGCGCTCAGAACTCCCTGAGAAACAACACAAATGTAAGTATGATCTTCCTTACACCTGCAAATCATAGTTATAAATTAAATCCAAATACTCTTATAAAGGTGCTAAAAGAGTTCTTCACCATGATGCTATAGAAGAACGTTCAGCCAAATGTTCTTAAAATAACTTTTTTCTTTTTTGAAAACTTTTTTCTACTACAAAGAACCTTTTATGGAAACATACAGCCCAACAAAGAACCTCTTCGGGAAGATCTTAAAGCACATGATACGGCTTTTACACATGATTAAACAAATGAGACATTTATTAGACAATTACAGCATTCTCAAGTTTTACGAGAGCTCAGTTTAGATCATTTCCAAACATCATGAATCTGTTTTGAACTTGAAAATCGCATTTTCCATCTTAATAAAACTGGACGTGAACTTCTGTTGCTAGCAGCTGACTGTTCTGTTGCTGATGTATTGACAGGAAAACTCACGTTTAGTTCCAGTACGATACCCAGACAGTCATAAAAGAGGGATATGGCAGTCGTTGCCGATATAATCACCATGGTAACAATGATGTGGGCAGCCTTACTGAGTTCGCCTTCAAAAAAGATATTAGAGACCACCTGGACACAGTGTGAAAACCATCAAGTCGCAGCCAACTGGTGGGTTACAAGAAGGATAAAATACTAGAACACACATCAGTGACATGTCGCTCTTTAAAAAGCCACCAAACTGTAAAGGAGGGCTAAAGAGGTTTCATTGTTCAAGTTTTTAAGTAGCCCCAATTGAAGAATCGGTAACACTTTACATTAAGGTTTCCTTCATAAAGCATTTATAAATGTGTTTATTAATGATTAATAAGTCATTTACAAATGTAAATTAAAAATTATAAAGCAGTTATAACTGCGTAAATAAAAAGGGATTCTAACGAAATACCTGCCAAATAGTGAGCCATTTTTAACTCGCATGTTATGAATGCTTAATAAATGTATTTATTCATTATTTATTTGACTCGAAAGCAGATTCATTATTATCTTGATGTTGTTTGCAAAATAGGCTGTCAGACGGGAGACTGTAGGGTGTTATGTTGGTTTTTCTTATGTATATTTGTATATTCTATATCTTGTGTCACTTTTCAAACCATGTTGCTTACCTGATCCGATTCCGAATGTCTTACGGTGCCCTCCAGGATGCCTTCAGATCAAGATGCTTACCCAAAGTAGTTTTTTCTTGCTTACCAAGATAAATACATCAAACTTTTGATCACTTTTTAACACTAAATGAACAAAGGTTGTTACTACTTCCAATAGTTAATAAAAACCAGAAAACATCTATTTATTATTTATCGTAGAAACAGAATACTTGCTCACAAGGCTACATCTCTGATGTGAATCATACATTTAGAAGTATTGACCGCCCATGAAAGTGCACTGTAAAGAAAAGTGGATGCCTGTGAAGTATTCACATGTATTAAGCATGTATAACATGTGAGTTAAAAATGGCTCACTATTTGGCAGGTATTTCGTTAGAATCCCTTTTTATTTACGCAGTTATAACTGCTTTATAATGCATTTGTAAATGACTTATTAATCATTAATGAACACATTTACGAATGCTTTATAAAGGGAACATTAATGTAAAGTGTTACCGAAGAATCTTTTATATGAAACCCTCCAATACGTTCTGCACTATTGCAGGAACGAAAAAAATGAAGTCATACCTCACGCGTGACAAAGCACTCCAGAGGGAACGTGGTGACTATACTGACACCAAAACAGAATCGACCAAATGTGGCCAAGTTGTCATTCTTGCAGAAATTCTCAAATATATCACCTCAGGAAACACAAGGAGGGAAAGCAAAACAGGACTGCCATGAATAGTTTTAGTGTATCTTGCACATTTTTAAACAGTGAATTTAAAAACAGTGACTCCCTGATGTAGAAAAGTCATGGAAGTTAATAACAACGTGCAATCTCTATAACATGATTTTTAAACATTAATAAAAATGAATTGCTGGAAAAGTCATTCCCATTCATTGCAACGGGAAGTCTGATCCAAGGACTGGGTGTACCTTGCGTGTAGCCAGTAAAAGTTGCATAACCTGCAGTTGCGAAGACAACGCTCACGACGACAGCTGAACCCACGGACACATGCGTGACCAGAGACCAGTTACTCAACGTGGGCTGCTGCAGTGACCCATAGATCATGAAGCTGTTGTGATGGCAGATAAAGGCTGAAAAAAATGCCACGGTAATGTTGAGCCAACAAAAATCTCTGACCTACTGAAATAAAAACATGTTGACGATTCCAAATGAAATCCCACCAAACGACATGACAGCGACTGCCGGAATGGCATTCCAGCGAGCAAACACCCACGCATCATCTGACGGAGGTCTGTGAACAAAATATACAGTAAATGAGTAAATCTGAAGAGGTCATGTCATATTTCAGATATCATGGGCAAGGTGTGTTGAAATGTGTTCAATAAGGAATGCATGTTACACCGTTTTAGTGGCCTGATTTGGTCTTCACGAGCTAGGAAATCATTTTATAAATATAAAAACGTTATGTTGTGTTTCATTGCAACATGCCACAGATGTGCTCACTAAACAAAGCTTCTGATGGAAAGTCAAACCAAAATCCATATCAGGAGCTCACAGGGGTCACTTACATCAGCATTTACAGGGGTAAATATTAGCCTGAGCTGCCGTCAGCAAATACAAGCATATGGTGGACATTATGTGTGAATGCACACAGGAGAGAGAGAGTTTTCGTACATCTGTGGTCCTAGTGTGGCTGCTTTCACGACAACTGTGATGAGGATCGCAACAGTCAAAAACATGGACAATAAAGACA
This sequence comes from Triplophysa rosa, assembly GCF_024868665.1. Lineage (NCBI taxonomy): Eukaryota > Metazoa > Chordata > Actinopteri > Cypriniformes > Nemacheilidae > Triplophysa > Triplophysa rosa. The sequence continues at coordinate 2,080,859 of NC_079895.1, read as the reverse complement.
CCTATAGAGCAAAGAGAGAGAGTTCAATCATCTTCCAGCTAAAGGAACACAAGTTTTGTCTCATTATTTCACCCTCATTTCATTACAAACCCAGTTTTGAAAAATCGTAAGATATCTTCATATAAGAACAGTTGGGAGATTTCCCAAAAAGAAAGAGAAACGCTTCTCTGCCAAAGGCTCGAAGTCTCTCGTTCGCATTTACATACAATAAAAGTCTAGTTTGACATTACTGACTTACACAAAACTTGGAATATAGTTGCAGTAAATTGTGTGCACAACATTGATGTTTTCTGATAGGGATGTCAAACAATTAATAAGATTAACCAGAATAAAAGTTTGTGTTTACATAATATGTCTGTGTTCATAATAATTTTGTATTTTTAAACACATGCACATATACATATTTAGAAAATATTTACAACATTTTTAATACATCTTTTTTTCTTAAATATATGTATGTTCTTATAAATACCAAAATTAATATGCACAGTATACTGACATATATAATGTAAACACAAACTTTTTTTCTAGTTTCTGGTCCATTAGAACTTGACAGCCACTATTAAAAACAAATATTTATATCCATAAATAGAGAATTGTTTGTAATACTTTACCTTTCCGAGCTTTGCTATATCTCTATATAGAGACAGAGGGGTCGTGAATAGAACAGTGGACAGAAGAATTACAAAATGTCTGTCTGTCAGAATGTCTCCAGGTCCAACTGCGCGAACAAAGGACACATCACGCTGCTTAAAATGGGTGTCTGAATTTGTATTCCTAGTCTGGTTTTCTAGCTAAATTTTGAAACAACATAAATCAACTTGATAAGCAAAATTATGTTAGACATTCAGTCTTGTTTTTAGATAATAATTATTGAATTTAGTGTCTATTTCTTACCTCACTAGCCATTTTTAAGCACAAATCTAAGTTTCAGTTTACTTTGGTATTTTAGTTAGTATATAATTGTTAACGTTTTGGTAACACTTAACATTAAGGTACCCTTTATAAAGCATTTATAAATGTGTTCATTAATGATTAATAAGTCATTTACAAATGCATTATAAAGCAGTTATAACTGCATGAATAAAAGGGGGATTCTAACCAAATACCTGACAAATAGTGAGGAGGTATAAGAAAAACAACACAACAACCTACATTCTCCCATCTGACAGCCTATATTGCAAACAACATCAAGATAATAATGAATCTGCTTTCAAGTCAAATAAATAATGAATAAATACATTTATTAAGCATTTATAACATGTGAGTTAAAAATGGCTCACTATTTGGCAGGTATTTCGTTAGAATCCCTCTTTTTATTCATGCTGTTATAACTGCTTCATAATGCATTTGTAAATGACTTATTAATCATTAATGAACACATTTATAAATGCTTTATAAAGGGTACCTTAATGAAAAAAGATTACATTCACACTTTACACAATAAAACATAAGTGAGACAAAAACGAATGAATTGCACAGTACAAGAAATGTAGACACAATATAAAAATAAGGAACAATGTAAGCATAAGCAAAATATATTTATAAACAGCTCACCTCCTTGGATTCTCATAAACACTTTGGTCAGTGTATCGCCTGCTACGATGTTGTAGCTGATCATGGCTGTACGTGGGAATCAGAAGTTTATTTTCTCCATGAACCTTTGAGTGCAAATACAGGTCAGATAAGGTCGGAAAATGTTGTAAATTGTGATTACCAATGAATGGATACATGAACTGCAGACCAGATAGAATCAAATATCCCGTCAAGCCAAAAGTGCTTCGCACCAGAGTCTGATAACTCTGAGTACCCGACAGATTTCCCCCTCGAATCAGCAGGATGATGGAGTAATCTGCAATACAGTATACAACTACATCTCAACGTGTTTCAACAGGGTTACATCATTTTATCACAGAAATGCGGGACATCTGACGGACAGGGCGGAATGAAGCATGCATACTGTACCTGTGATGAAGGCAACCAGAATGAGCAACAGAAGGCCCATTGGGAGACCTGCCTGACTCATGGAGTATGGTAAACCTAGTCAAACAAAAATATGTCAGAGATTGTTCACTTTGAAACAGCTATCTTTTTTGAATAAGAAAGATGACGATTTACACAAGTATAAAAACGAACTCTTAACTAAAGAGTTAACGCCTTTTCTCTACCCTAAAGATACATCATAGGACCGCGTAAAAGTGTTTTTTACCCTGAGCATCATGTGAATGAACTGGCTGCTGTGCAGTCATATGATTCTGCAGCGTGCGAAAGCCAAACCAGTTCTCACGTTTTTTTGACCTACGAAAATCCACGGAAACTGGATTAATGGGAATCTAGTAACTACAGTTCAAACATAAATGCTCTTCAGAAGAACGAGCTTTCTATTGTGCATGTCAATATTTTGTTCAAACTAATATATTCTGGCTCACGTAAAATGATTAGAGCAACAAAACTGTGCACGCGTTTATTTATTATCCTTATTTAGTACGACAAAGCTTTACCAATAATTCCTGATCCGATGATCGAGTTTATGAAATTAAAAGAGGCTGAGGACATCGAGCTGCTTCCGCCTCTATCCTTGTCCTTTTGCAACAAACTATCTCGGTCATGATCTGTCTGAAACGACAAAAATCACATTAGGACCGGGGTTAAAACTGTATTCAGTGAATTGCAGATCATGTACAAACTCACCTGTTTCTCACTTTCTTGGTTTTCCATTGAAACAATCCGTCTGTGTTTCCCTACATGAATGTTCTCCCATATCACTGACTCGAACAGCAGTGAAAAACTCGCTTCACTTCATTCATTCATTCCGCCCCTGAATATAATAATACGCCCCTTGTTCCACTTAACCGTTGAATACAATTGTTATTTCCATTTTGAGAAAATAATCTCCGTTGACACACCAAACCGTATTACACCGCATTAGAGCAGTTGGCCTCATACAGCCTCACTTTTTTTGGATAACATTGTAAAATCATTCATAAAAACGAATGGTCTGTGACTATCATTTATTTTGTCAATGAACATCTGCAACACCTGGGCCAGACAGATTAAGATGGTCTGAATATGTGAGGTGCACTAACACTAAACATATAATAGGTCTAACTTAAAACTACATTGATTTTCTTTAGCCCACAACTGGTGATCTTTGTTTTCTCCGTTTGTTTTGTTGTTGAAGCATGTCTTCATGACTTGCTTATTATTTACGTTTGGTTAAGACTTAATATAATATAATATAATATAATATAATATAATATAATATAATATAATATACATAATATAATATTACTTAGAATTTGTTTTATTCTCGGTACAGCATTGCTTTGTTGCTGTTCATCCACTAGATGGCACTAGAAGCATTCGTGCATTCGTTCATAGAGCAGAACTGCTATAAAATCTTAAAATTGGGCCAAAATGCCTCATTTTTCTCATCATACATTCTGTAAATGGTGTGTTTACGTGTTAATGAACGGCCTTGTGCAAGCTATTTTAATAAATTATGTTGGGGCATCATTGTGCTTTCGGAAAATAAACATGTAAGGTAAATATGTGCAATAATACGCGGTAGAAGTTGGAGCCGTTAGCGTCAAAGTCGTTATGCACATATAAGCTTCAAAAAGCACCGATAAATAAAATGAGTGGAGTAACGAAATTAAATCACGTCACACACGTCAGTCAAACTCTGGCAATTTGCGACGCCTACTATGTTTATCTTTCTTTTCTTTCTTTCTCTCTGGCAATGTGATGTAGCATTGTTGTATTGTGTCTGTGGCAATGAATATTTTTGTTTTGCGACGCCTACTATGTTTTGTTCGTATTACGTCTTTAACATTCATAGCAATTCTTTATTGGACTGGGGGCATGCTACGTCACTACAGCATAATCAATATCCCAAAACAAACCCCTTGTAAATGAAACATTGACACTTATGTCTATGCATTGACCGAGCAAAGTCGGCACTGCATACTTAATATTATTGAGCTCGTCCTCAACCATAGTATGATTGGTAATTTCGCTCCCTACAGAATTCCCGGAAGCGCGCATGGCTCCGCTCCCAGGCGCTTCTCACTGTTCATCAGTCTTCTGTGAAATTGATCCCCGCCGAAAATCTCTTGGATCTAACTTACTTGATTAAAGTTTCCTCACTGAATATATTTTTCTCAGGTTTTGCTCTTGGATGCTGAGGATTATTTTATCTCCGCCGCATGTTGGCAGAAATTCCCTTATTTTGCTGGACGGTGGTGAGTACACTATGAAGTATTGATGAAAGCGATCATCTGTAATTATAATAAAACAAACAATATCACATAAGCTTCGTGGTGTTTTAGATGCAATACAATTATATTATGTTTAGGCAACTTCAAGAGGGCTGAGGAACAACATCAGACAACAGTGGAATATTTTCTTTCTTTAAATTCAATTCAAGGCTGAGACGGTCTGATATTTATTATAAACAATAAGAAAAGTAATTAACCTTATTTGTTTATAGATTATTTTGCCATTCAGCCGCGTTGCAACATAATTGAATCTAAAATCAAATAATTTATTTTAGAGAATGATAGGGCCTATCAATGCCTGTGCTTACCTGTGTCTGTGTTGTGTTTATAATATTAACACGAGATAATAAAAATATGATAAAGTTATAAGCATACTGTTCTGTACACGATGGATTTGGTTCTATTCCGACATCCATTACTAGACTTCATGTCAGCTGCGCCACAGGTCTGTGCACTAAAATTAACGCAAATTGCGTTTGTGTCTGTATTTTAAAGGGTGCAAAAGTGTGATGAATGATTATTAGTGCAATGCTTCATATCTTATTCTTATAATGGTTTGTGTTTTGGGATTCGTTGAGGGTGCATGCTGCTGCCCATGGTTGACGCCCTGGACATTCAATTTTCCAATGATTGATTCCTGACGTGGTGCAAGAGGATACTGGTTTGCATATAAAAATAGTTCATTCAGCGTTTACCGAGTTGCTATTCTAAGCATATCTGTCTGTTGTGCTAGTGCGAGATTTGTTTTTGTTTTTTATGCACGTGCTCTTTAAGATTTTCACATAGCATTAATGCAGACTGTCCTGTTAGTGCAGGACATATTGCACGTGCGAGAGGAGAAATAATAACAAATTAATAAATGTTGCACGATATTGCACGTGCAAAATCGTCTCGCGCTTTAAGCTCCCTTCATCCACTATAATGTTCAGTCTGTATTTTCTGCCCACCCAACAGTCCAGCAGACGCCAATTGAAATTAAATCAGATGTTTCCTCAGCAGTCAGTCATAATATTAAGCTCGTTTTCACCAGTTGCATAAAACGAGAAATGATGCTCACTTTGTGATGCAGTGGATTGTATTACACGGACTAAAACGGTTTGATCGTTTATCTGTTTTCTACCGATGCCAGCAAGTGGCTTAGAAGTGCTGTAAGTGACTTTACAGAATATACTAAGAAAAATCACCCTACTATCTCAGATATTTCTGAAATTGTTCTTAAAATCACACATATCTCTGTGACATCACAGCCACCTTGAAAAAACGCGTTGTTTCTGTACCACTAGCGGGACTAACGTTAAACAAAAAAACAAAATAATGATTTTCAATCAGGATTCTGAAACACTCCCCTTTTACATCGGTCGGAATTACAGGTAGCCGGGCCTCGTCTTTTTTTTTGCAATTCACTAGAGAATCAAATTGCGAATCATTCGTAGAGATTCACAAGAATGTTCGGCGAACAGTATCGCCCATATTGTATTTTATTAAAATATTTGAATTTTAAAAAACCTGTAATATCAAAACATTTTTTAAACTATTGATGACCGAACAATTGCCTTTAAAATTAATATTAGAAACGTTCTCTGTGGGTATTTTAGAACAACACAATTACATTTATATTACCCCTCAGCTAACAAACGTCTATTATGTTATTCTATTAATTTATTTGTTATTATTTTTTAAATAAAACATTAAAAATAAATGCATTACAACATGTCAGCAGGCATAGGCTACAAAAATATAGTACGAATAGTGTGTGTCCATTATTGTGCATGGTTTGTGATTCAGAGGCATTCTGCTAAGTGCTCTAGGAAGGTTTTAGTCCACCCCAGTCTATAGGCACACTTGGGAAATGTAATGTTCTAGTTCATGAGGTAACAGGAAACAATGGGAAGTGCCTGTGCATTTCAGGAATGGTTTTTGATTGAAAGTATTTGTGGTTGTGGCTTTACTTCTTAGAAAAAGCATGTTTTTCCTCCCTGAACAAAGGAACAGTGAAAACGAGAGAGAGAGACACTGAGAGAGAAAGGTGAGGAGAATTTTAACATTGCAAGCAATTGTATTTATTTAGAGTGTAGAATGAATAAAAAACAATGGATGCATTTTATAGAATCAATTTCCCCAAAAAGTGTAAAGATGTAATGGTCCTGTCCTCCTTGTCTTGAAATTTCTAGTTTTATGGACAGGGTCATGACAGTACCATGTCTTGTGTGTTATGTCTTGTGTCTGTGTTATTGTCTCGTGCTTTGGCCCCCTTGTTTACCCGTCATTGTCCCATTAGTGTTTCATTCCCCTCACCTGCCCCGTGTAATCTTCCTGTTAGTGTTTCATTCCCCTCACCTGCCCAGTGTAAATCTTCCTGTTAGTGTTTGATTCTCCTCACCTGCCCCTTATTAACTTCCCTCGTTAGTGTTCCCTATTTGTAGCCCCAGTTTCTCTTAGTCCCTTGTCGGTTTGTTCTTCGTACCCTGTTTATGATTAGTCCCTGTCTAGAATATCTTGCCCCGTCCCTGCCTTGTCCCTTATTGTGAGTTTTGTTTGTTTTTGCTTTAGGTCTTGGTTTGCCCCCAGTGGTAAGTTTTTGTTTGCCTTTTTGAGAAGTCTTTTTGTTATTGTGTTTGTTCCCACATCATGGGTTTTAGTTTTACATTTTAATAAATATTTTCTGTTAACCCCTTCACTGCTGTCTGTGTTCTGTCCGCAAATCGTGACAAAACTGGTGCTTTAAATTCATTCTTCTAGCCTAGGTGACTTGCAGTGCATTCAGGTGACGCCTTTTATCAGTATGTGCTCTTCCTGTAAACATAAACTCATGTTATTTGTGTTTAATCATTTTACTCTAAGGTACAGAGATTATTGATGGCAAAGATACTAAATATTACATGTATTCATTTTGCATCATTTTTGTTTATCTGAAGGAAATAAGAATTATAAGCACAAGCTACTGTTTAAAATCATCTACTACTATAATTCAGTGTGATGGCAATGAAAAGTTTTAAGTGACTAATAATGAATCAAAGTGCAAAACAGCTGCCATGTGGTGTTGTTTTCCCAGTGTCTGTCTGGTTTATTTACCTCTTCTCAAAAGCCTCACAGAGTCAGTTTGTCATGAAGAGAGATTTATTGGCTTTGAGTTAGAGTCAGGTTTCTATTGTCGATGGTAATTGTGTGATGAGCATCATGTGTAGTTTGAAGAAACCTCAGCACAATTTTAATTGTTGACCCGTGGCTTTATTTGAAGTTTATTTTGGCTCATGTTGGATATCTGGACCCGTCAGCTCACCGCTCAACCTCTAATTAAAATGATCCGCTGAATCGCCTGAGAGTACAGATGTGTTCAACAACCTGTTAATCTCTCTGAGGACAAAGCCTACAGATAATCATCTGGATTTATTACATCCTTCGCGTACTCCGGAAAGTACGGTACATTTCTTACAAACAGCTCGATGATGTCACAAATGTCTTTTGACAACATTTATCGTATTTCTCTGTTTGCTCTAAATGGCTTGATTGTTTTAGGCATCATTTCAACGAAAGTAAAATGGTCACATTATACAATAGTCTCAATAGGATTTTCACATTATTTTATTCGATTTTAATAGCCTTGGGAGTACATCAGACCGTTTAGATATAAATTGTGTTTACAGGGTTAGTTTAAGATACGACATTTGTTGAATTTAAAGGAAAGATATACGTTTTTTGATGAACGTTTATTTGTTAGGCTACACATTGTGCACAATACATCAGAATTAGCCTATATGTTTTGTTGCTAATGTGCCACTGAATGTTTTTAATCCTTCAAACTAAAGGCAAATTTTCAGATGGATGCAGAGTGAAATGCATGTAGGTTATCGTGTATTTTATTATATTTTAATATAGTCCAAATTGTAAAACTTGAAGCATTGAATGCATACCACGTTAGTTATATTACATTTTTCTTCAGTATTGTGTGGCGGCCCTATTTGTTTGCATTGTTTAATCTTTGTTTGGTACTGATACTATAGAACACTGGCTTCTTATTGTCTATTACATAAACAGATGTACAGTAGGTTCCCTACAGCCTGTTAAACTAGACTATAGGCTTGCAGCAACCGCTGACTAAATGACCAAACTGAACAGCGCAATGTTCATTCTTCTGTAAACCGCGTAAACTGTGGTTTGTTTGCTTTAGCGTATAATCTGAACCCTGTGTCATGTTGAATTGCAGACATTGAATGTCCCTAGACAAGAGTGCTGTTTTTTGAGCATGATTCTGTTCTTGCTCCACTTGTCTTTTTTAATGTGATTTGTAAAGTCTGATATGTGAAGGAAATGATGTCTCCTTTTCAGTGACCTGAAGACAAATTATGGCGCGGTAATAGAATTAGGAAATGATATCTGCTAATGATTCCAAGTAGACGCATGTCTGCCTGCGTGTCTCTCGCATGTTGGGAGTTTCGACATTGCTTGTGAGTTTTTTGCTGGTTTTACACTGTTTGTTTTGATTCTGGTCTAGGTCGCAGACAGACTGAGAAAGTAATTCAGTCAAAGTGCAGAAAAACGAGCTTTGTCACAAATGTTGAGCATTTTCCGAAGAAAACCTGGAATAACACGTGTTCTTCATTTTAACACTGGCTTGGTGTGCAGCTTGATAGAAAGGAACGCAGGGCTTGTGTAATATATCAAATAATCACAATCTGTTTTGGTTGACTAGCATATGTTATGTTGTATATCTTGGATGCTGTTTTGGAAAACAAACCCATGACCACCATGCGTGCATTGGCATTTTTCTGTAGTAACCGAAACTACAATGTTTTTAACTGGAATGGGCTGCAAAAAGCCCCTGACTCATAGAGCGATCTGTTTCTGATATGATGGTTTTGAGTATAGGCGTGTCCATCACTTCATAATTGCTGTTTTGTGGTTCCAGATGCATCATGTAGAAAGCTTTACCATACCGTATACCATGAGTTACCCGCTCACTCTTTCTCATCCTCTCTCCGTCTGTGGTTCTGCCAGTCGGATCTCATGCAGAAGTGTAGAGAATCACTCTGAAGCTTCAGGATGAAAAGATGGCGCAGACGTTTACTCCACCAGGACCAAAAAGTCTCCGATTGTTCACCCGTGAATCTCTCAAGGCCATCGAGGGCAGGATCGCCGAGGAGAACGGCAAGAAGTCAAAAGTCAAGCGGGAGGGAAGTAAGGACGATGGAACCAAAAGGAAACCCAACAGCGGCCTGGAGGCTGGCAAAAAAATGCCGATTATTTATGGAGAAGTTCCCAGAGGAATGGTCTCCACACTGCTGGAGGACCTGGACCAGTTTTACAGAAATGAAACCGTGAGTTTATCTTTGTTATATAAATGAGTGTTATGTTGTTTGACACTTCTGTAAACATCCCTTACGGTCATCTTCATCTACCTTTTCTTTAGACTTTTATAGTAGTCAACAAACAAAATGCAATCACCCGGTTCAACGCCACTCCTGCCTTGTACATCTTCAGTCCCTTTAACCCTTTCAGGAGAATATCAATCAAGATTTTGGTACATTCATATCCTTCACAAAGGCTGAAATGACGTTATCTTATGCTTGCATGCATACCGTTTTTCTGTGTTGGATGGGTTTCATATGTTTTTGCCGTAAGACGGAGGTTCTCATGCTTAACACAATTATTAAAATATAATTCTAGTTAGGTTAGCAAAATAAATAAGCCTGTTAACTTTTAAAAAGAGAAATTAAATGTATAAATGAATATATCGTAATGTAAAGCAAAAGGGGCTTTACTAATTTAATTAAGGGGCTTTATTAATAATAAAGGGGCAGTTGTGGCCTAATGGTTAGAGAGTCGGACTCGTGACCAGAAGGTTGCCGGTTCGATTCCCAGGGCCGGCGGGTAACAACTGAGGTGCCCTTGAGCAAGGCACCTGACCCCTACTTGCTCCCCGGGCGCTGCAGTGATAGCTGCCCACTGCTCCGGGGGTACGTGTGTTCACTACTCTCTGGATGGGTTAAATGCAGAAGTCACATTTCGTTGCCTTGTACCTTCGTACATGTGCAATGACAATAAATTGAATCTAAATCTAAAAATAAAAAATAAAAAAATAATAATAATGTTCATCTTTTTTTTTCAGTGTTTTATTCCGAGAAATTCTTTTGCATGTGTACTATGATCAGTTAAGTATTGGTCCTCCTGAAAGGTGTACTGAACTGGCCGTTTTTATTATTTTATACTGTTGTCTGAGGTCTACTTATGACGTTCTCGTGGTTTTTACATTCGAAAACATCAAAATCAATAAGTGATAGGTTATTTTCTACACTGGTTTTGAGGCCGGCTGGAGAAACGCTCGGTTTTAATGGGCGTGCCGCATAGAAGACTTGGGAGTAAACGCCCACTGCTATGATTGGATAGCAGCTTGCGTAGTAAACTTAGTTGGAGCCTTCTGTGAATTTGGTTAGACACGTAACGTTAGTTTACACATTATCAGGGCATATCAAGCGATCTCTAACAAAGCAATAGTGACGCATAGTACAAATATGTTTTACTCACATAAGATTGCTGCGCCATTCCTATCGGATCCAATATTGACTGCACAGCACTGCTTTTTAATTTTAGTCTCTCTGCAAATCCAGCGCCTTGTTCACAAAGGAATCCATGGTAAAATGATGCAAACAAATGCTCAATGTTTCTTCCACAACCAGGCGCTGCACAATGTTGCATGTTTGTTGCTTGGTCGCTCTAAATAAAAATAACAGTGAAAGAAGTCCTCACTTTTGCACATATGACACGGGGCTAGCCGCCCTCGAGAGCCCTTCGCTAAAGTGACAGGGTTGCCAGATCTTCACAGAAAAAATAAGCAAATAAAGACAAAAACAAAACTTAAAATGCAAATTGTTTATATATTTTATAAGACCAAAAATTCTTAAACTCCGCAACAGACCATTTATTAAGACCTAAGTGCCGAGACTTTTTGATCTAAGACCAAACAACAAGCATAAAAGCGTATATTAATAACAAACATGGCAACACAGCAAAAGAGCGCTGTGTGATGGAGCATATCAGCAGTTTAGTTTAAACTGACGGACAAAACGAATCTGTAGCCGAAAAATATGTCGTGCATTCCAGGACCTGGCGTTCACTGAGCCTGGTGTCAATAACAGCTGTAATTTCAGCTGACACTTACAGGATGTTCGCTTGAATACGATTCCCTCTTATATAACAAAAGCTCCGGTTAAAATTGAGGTCTTAATTCATTGCCCCTTTAAGCAAAACCATTTGAGATTTTTGTCTGTAAATAGTTGTAGATTGTAAAAAGTTTTTGTTATACAAACCAAATAAAGATCTTTAAAATATTTAGCCTTGTGCACTTCGAAAACCTATTTTACACCTTACTGCAAAATAACAATTTCAAATGGATGCTATTTTAAATATTTGCCCACCAGTACAGTATACTTTCCTTAACTGTTTTCACATTGTTTAGCATGTTTATAATGTTCACTATATTGGCCAACTGCGCTTTCATGACCTACACACAACCCCCGGATTGGGCCAAGAATCTAGAGTAAGTTGATCTCTACCTCTGTTTATTTTATTTTTTTACATTGTAGATCAACGAAGGATACTGTACAGTACAAGCAAGTTGTTCTTGGTTTTAACAGGTACGCTTTCACTGGGATATACACCTTTGAAGCGCTCATAAAGATTGTTGCCAGGGGCTTCTGTGTGGGCAAGTTCACATTCCTTCGAGACCCATGGAACTGGTTGGATTTTATTGTTATAGTCATGGCGTAAGTATTCCTGTAATATGTCTAAATGTCCGGCTGGCTGTGAGGTTACATTGCTCTTGAGGACAAACTTATCATCAATTCATTTTTGATTGCTTAAAGGTGATGTCAGTAGTTTGACATTAAAATACTGTCTCTTGTACCTCATTACCTTTTTTTCTGTGACCCTGGAGCACAAAACCAGTCTTACGTACCACAGGAATATTTGTAGCAATAGCCAACAAAACATTGTATGGGCCAAAATGATAGATTTTTCTTTTATACCGAAAATAATTAGGATATTAAGTTAAGATCATGTTCCATGAAGATATTTTGTAAATTTCTAGCGTAAACTTTATTTTTGTGATTGGATGCCGCAAAATCGCTCACAAAAATGGCCAGAAACACGCCTACAGACTCGCTGCTGCCCGCTCTTTGAGAATTACCCACTCAAGTTTGGTATCTATGTAAAGCTTAGAGTTTCAGCTTTCGGGTTTATCTACTCTCCACAACGTCATTACAGCGGTAAGCCAACAGAAAGCGTTAAAACAAACCTGTTTTTTTCTTAGCCATAGCCTGCTACAGCATCTCTAATTAACAACTTCAAAGGCGATATTCTCAATGTTTAGATTTTTTGCACCCTCAGATTCCAGCTTTCAGGTGGTGTATAAATCCATAAGGCCCGATTCACATTTTGCGCAAATAGGGGATGACGCGGTGCGAAAAATTTTCTAGGCGCTTTGGCACCGCCAAGATGGAAATAGTTAAACTTTTTGGAGTGCTGTGCGCGAAATAGTTAAACTTTTTGGAGTGCCGTGCGCGCGGGTCATTTGAAGAGAGAAAGTGGCACGGCTAGCGTTTTTAGACGTGAAATGCGAATTTGGCCTAATGCTGGGTTCACACCAAACGTGAACAATCGCGTTCCACGCTCTTTATTACTCGCGGGAAAAGTTCGTTATTTTCGCGTGAGTGACGCAAGCTGACAAATATTTTCAACCTTCGCGGAAGACGAGATTGACGTGCGTTCGCGGCAATCGCGCCACCCAATTTGTGTCATTCGCATCGCCTGCCGCGAGTTCACGTTATGCGCATCTTTACATTGACTTTGTATGTAATTTGCTCACTCAAATCGCTTAATTGCCATTTGGTGTGAACCCAGCATAAGACTGGTATTGTTGTCCAGGGTCACATTTCAAATATTACAACTTTTCGTTTAATGGTCGCAGCATTTCAACATTTGTTGCAGGCTAACTGTTTGGTTAACTAGTTTGGGAAATGCATGGTGCAGACTGTGGGGTGGAAATTACACACTTCACCTTTAACACTACATAATCCATGCAGTTTAATTGTCATCTTCAGATTCATGTCATATTTGTGATCACTAAGAAAAGCAGAAAGGTATAAAAAGGGTATTGGCAATGCTAAAAAGCCATGCGGTCGTGCAGGTTTGTTACAGACTTAATAAATCTAGCAGGCCTAGACCGCTGCCGTCTTGACCTTCCTGTGTCTTGTATGTTCTATAGTGTAAGACTGCCCACCCTCCATGTTTCAGATACGTTACAGAGTTTGTGGATCTGGGTAAGGTCTCCGCCCTGAGAGCGTTCAGAGTTCTGCGAGCCCTGAAAACTATATCGGTCATCCCAGGTGAGATGTTAGATGCTAGCGTTACTGTAGATCAGTGTAATGCTGGCTGCTTTCTTTAAGCTTGACGGTCTAGAGTAGCAATGCTAGTGAACATTATACTTTACAAATGAAAAACTTTGAATGTGATCATTTTCTCTTTATTATTTGTAACTTGAGGGACACAAACAAAAACATCAGATTATTTCTAACAAATTAAGAAGTTTAGCATCAGATATAGTTTGCTCTGAATGTACTGCTTTAGCTTAAATTGAGCAAGACACTCACATCTGTAAACCTTGCATTGTAATCCAAATATTTAAAAACAATGAAACTTCAAGAAATCAAAGAATCATTTCTGCTTTCGTTTGTGATCCATGCATTTCGTGATATGATTTCACTTGTGTGCATTGAGTGTCTTTCATGTTTTCATACGGTCATTGTTTTACATTTTCTATTCATGAAAAACGTCTTCCATTACTAACTGGACAGCTTCAGCTTTTTATTCTGCCACATTTGATGTTATTTTACAAATCAAATGCTATTACTTTTCTTTTGTAGTAATGTTACCGAAAGCTGGATAGTGACAGTGTTTTTGTGTTCTCCACAGGGCTGAAGACGATCGTCGGAGCTTTAATCCAGTCAGTAAAGAAACTGTCCGACGTGATGATCTTGACCCTTTTTTGCCTAAGCGTCTTCGCTCTGGTTGGACTCCAACTCTTCATGGGATGTTTAAGAAGTAAATGCGTGCGGATGCCACCCAATTCCACATTCAATGTCACTTTGCAATTTGACTGGGATGTGGCCTGTAACCAAAGTTCTGATTATTGCTGGGAAAGTTATTCTAATAATCCTGGTGAGTTCATGCTAGTTTTGATGGATATGCAGAATTAAAAGTGATGTGTAAAGGGTCTACTTCCAGCTGTCTTGGTATCACATTTTTATATTATGATAAAAATCTGGAAAAAGGTTTTCAACTCAGTTTTAAAGGGGTCATATGGCGCGAATACGTGTTTTTCTGTGTCTTTGGTGTGTTATAAGTTGCCCATACATGTATTAGACACGTAAAATTGTTCAAATGAAAGTGTCAGAACAAAAGATGCATTCTATCTAAAAGCGAATGCTCATCCAGACCTGCCTGAAACGCCTCGTGCAACCACACCCCCACAAATCTACATCAGTTGGTGGTCTGATTTGACTGAGACCGCCCAAATGTATACGCAAGTAAGGTGGGCGTACCTGTCAGTACAATTGAAGAGGAGCCTGATGTTCCAAATATGGTAAGAAGCGTTACATTTCCCTCACACGCTTGCAGTATTCCACCAATCACTACGCACTGGTTAACTGGCCAATCATAGCACACCTCGCTTTCAGAGCCATGAGCTTTGTTAAAAATCCGCGCGTTTCAGAGAGGCGGAGCAAAGAGGAGATACAAACATGCACGGTATGTGGAAAATACAACGTTTTTGAACCTTAAATCGTGTATACACATTGCATTACATCTAAAACAAACCATAATATTCCTTTTAGCCGTGTCATATGACCCCTTTAATATAATGCAATATAGTGATAATACAGCAATTATCTTGATATGAAAATTTGATACAGACGCATGCCTTTAGCCATCATTCAGGATATGAGTGTGCAAATTCAAGAATAGGAGGAAGGGGTTCCCGCTGACTCTTAGGAGGGGAATTTGGTAATCTACTGCAGACTAAAATACTTTGTAAAAGACATTAATGTTTTGTTATTAAACAAGGTTACGCTTGATTTCAGTAGTCCTCTTTAGACATTCTACTAATTATAAGTAACATTGCAATTACATGTCAACTAACTCTCATTGGAGGATTCGTAGGCTATTGGGGTTAGGGGAATAAGCTGACATGGGGGACTGTCAGAGTAAAGTTTTACCAGACATTAAATCTAATGACTGGTAGTTGACAAGAAATGTTATTAAATATGGTGCACCAATCTGTGAACTGTTTTGGCCTTGTGCTTATTTGCATGGGGTGGCTCCCTGCGCCTTTGTGTACAAAACACGTTCCCCACCCCACCCCATCTCAAAAGTTACTTGGATGATCAGCTTTATATAACAAAAGAAAAAGTATTAAAAACGTATTAAATTAACACAGTGTTCTCTGCTCAAGTTCAAATCTTCCGAGTCATTTTTTTTAGATCACAGCCTAATGCACTATTGCATATTGTTTAAATTATGTTATGGATATTTTAACATTTCTCTCCTTTTCCTTTAGATAACTATTATATCCTGCCAGGAAAGAGAGATGCTGTGATCTGTGGAAAAAGTCGTGATGCTGGGTAAGCTCTGGATTTCAGATCATTTCGTGAACCTTGGTGAGAGTCGCGTGTGCGCTAAGTTTGTATGTCTCGTGTATATTTCAGGCAGTGCCCCGAAGGATTTTACTGTGTTAAAGCAGGTCCCAATCCAGATTATGGTTACACCAGTTTTGATAGCTTTGGCTGGGCCTTTCTTTCCTTATTCAGACTGATGACTCAAGACTTCTGGGAGAATCTTTACCAACAGGTGTGTTTGCATACTTCTGTCATTGACATTCTTTTTTGAAACCCCTTTTTGCTTAAAGCTGCCATAACACACGCCGTTTCTGCCAATCTCATAGTAATCTTGAGTGCCTATAGAGTAGTATTGCATACTTCATGTCTTCGAAGAGTATTTAGTTTGATCATATTTATAAATGAGAGATACAGCTGTACGATTATTTCCGGAAAAATACGAGCTCCTGGGGGTGTGCAGGTGGAGGAATTAAATCACGAGCACACAATAGCCTACTTCACCGCATTATCCCTGCATAACTATTGATTCACTATAAGTTCGTGTTGTTTACATTATACACGTACACGCCGATTGCCAACAAAACACAGATATGACTTAGTTTCACTTTCCGCATGTGGTTCATGTCCGGCATCTTTTAGCACTGGGACCGCTCCATCTATCAGTTTCAAACGACCTGCAAACCCAGCATTATATCCACATCCATCACAGAAATGCCGTGAACAAACTGACACACCTAAACAGGCCTAAAAAAATCTTGACACAGTGCAGCCAATCTTGACACAGCGCAGCCAATCTTGATGTTAAGTGGGCCTCGCTCGTCGGTTGGCGGGTGGGCGGTCTCTTTCTTTCGCCTTGCCGTGCTTTTCTGAGGGAATTGCCCAATAAAAGGAATAACAGGATCCAGACTTATAAAAAACTTTCCGAAACAAGTTGGAGCGCTGGGGGAGTGTATCAAGCACAGAAATACTATGTCACACGTCCAACTCGTTTTTTGACAAGTTTACCATGTTAAGCATGAGAAGCCAGCACGTTTAACAGTGTGAAGTCAAAATGCATGAAACTCCGTTGCATGCCCCCTTTAAATGCTCAATCTGCTTTTAACATACAATGACAGTGAATGCGGACATCAAGTTGGCCTAGAGCCCTTGTCGAACCTCCTCTAAAAAAAGACTATCATCAAATGTTCTTTCTGGAGTGAACTATTCCTTAAAGCGACAGTTCACCCCAAAATGAAAATTCTGTCATGGTTTACTCACCCTTGGGTTATTCCAAACCTGTATACATTTCTTTGTTCTGCAAACATAAAGGAAGATACAGTATTTGGAACAATGTCAGTAACCAAACAGATCTCACCCCCCATTTAATGCCATAGTAGGGAAAACAAATACAATGCATGCAAAATGCAATAGAACTATCCCTTTAAACGTTTGCCACAAAAGTTTCCGCCAACCCTTCTGAATGTCTTCCTGTGTTTCGCACACACTTATAACAAAAAAACATAATCGTGAGCTTTTCTTACAGACTCTTCGGGCCGCAGGGAAGACCTACATGATTTTTTTTGTGCTGGTTATCTTCCTGGGATCCTTCTACCTGGTGAATCTGATTCTGGCTGTGGTTGCCATGGCATACGATGAACAGAACCAAGCCACTATCGACGAGGCACTGAAGAAAGAGGAGGAGTTTAATTCCATGATCGAGCAGATCATGAGACAAGAGGAGGAAGAGGTGCATTCTCGAAGTGCATGCGCTATGATTAAAGAAATAGTTCACTCAAACATGATCGTTTCTATAATAGATAATGTGATTAATGATGCCTTTCTTTCCTGAGTTCATATTTAGTTGATATTTAAATGTCACCTTATGTTTAAGGAATAGTTGTACACCAAAATGTATTTACTTACCTTTAATTGAGTAAATTGAATTATTTACTCTTCAGGTTGGGTATCTCTAAGCTTTACGAACTGTTGCTTTAGTGACTGCGTGGGTTTTCTTATATGATCGACAGGCGGCTGCTGCGGCGTCCAAGTCTGAGGAACTCAGCGGAGGGATGACGGACAGTTCTTCCGACAACTCCAAACTGAGCTCCAAAAGTGCTAAAGAGAGACGCAACCGCAAGAAACAGAGGCAGCGTCAGGAGGAGAAAGACGACGATTCGAAGAAGGACGGAAGCGTTAAAAAGACAAGTTTCAACATTCCAGACAGAAACAACCGTCGCTCATATGAACGTACTTGCACATCTCCACGTCAGGTTAGTAACATCTGTGTGGTTTTAGATTTATAACACACGTATAGTATATGCGTCTTTAGATCTCATCCTCATTTGCTCCAATTGGATGGTTTGAAATTAGTTAGGTTGTGTTGAGTTTCTCAGCATTAGAGATGTGAAACTTCCTCCCTTTATTATCACCCGCTCAACTTTCCTTTCCACAGTCATTGGATTCACAAGAATTCCTTCTTTATGACCATTCTGTGCATTTGTTTTCCTTATTCTTCTTCACCTTAGTTGATAATGTTCAGCATGACTATGTTAAACTGTTCTTGAGGCTTGTGTATCTCTCCAGTCCCCCTTAAGCGTTCAAGATTCGGTCTTTACTCTACGGCGCGACAGCAAATCTAGCGTCTTCAGCTTCCGTGGCCGCGTGCGTTCCGAAAACAACTATGCGGACGACGAGCGGAGCGTGTGCGAGGAGACGGACAGCCGGAGGGACTCGCCTTTTCTTCCGCCTCGTTCTGAACGTCTGTGCAGCAATGTTAGCCAAGGCAGCCTGACGCCACGTGTGCTGCTTCCCTCTAATGGAAAGATGCGCTACGTGGTCGACAGCAACGGCATAGTGATGGTGTCAGGGGACTCGTCCATGCCCAACTCCCCGTCTGGACTGCTAACGCCAGAGATGTCCAGAAAAAGAGCCATGTTTGAAGACTTCTGTGTAAGGCGGAAACGTTTCCGTGCACAAACCTTGCTTGCCGTGTGACGTGCTGTATGTGCTGTTGACTTTCTTTGGAGAGTTTTCTCTTTGTTTGGCCTTGTACATTCATTATTTTATTGTTTTTCTTTATATTCCATTATTTTATTATTCACAGCCCCGACGGAATCTGTAGATTGTTTTTGAATGATTGCGGTGGGAGATGTGTGAAAAGTTGAGGCATGGACTTGGACAAATCAAACTGTACAAATATTGTGAATTACAGATGCTTCAATTTTGCACATCCTTCAAATTTTGTGGTGTCTACTTTGATAATCGAGTGATCTATCGAAGTCAAATTTCTGAAGGCATGTGAAAGCATGTATCTGTGATAGTTCTCATCATGCAACTGTACAAAACCAACAAGATGCATGATGTGAAAAGACAAAACGTGAAGCACTTGATGGTTAGCCTGGAAAAACGCAAATACAGATACAGTTGTCACTTTTTCTCCATTCCACAAGTGTTTCAGGTTCTGTGTTTAGTGAAGCATGTGCTTCAAGCATGTCATTCCAATGTTCTCCAAATCAAATGTATGTCGTTCATTAGCCCTTTATACATCAAGATTACAGCAATCCTAAAAGCCTTACATAGCTTGCTTAGGTGCGTTTAATGAGGAAAAATGGATCTTCGAGAGAAGATTTGAATAACCATGCTTTACATTTTGGATAAGAAGGCAGCAAGGCCTTTACACATGATGCCCTTAAAGGGATAGTTCACCCAAAAATGAAAATTCTAGCATCACCCTCTTGTCACTTCAAACCTTTATGGCTTTTTTCTTCTGTAGAACACAAAAGAAGATATTTTGAAGAGAGTCGGTAGCCCAACAGCTGCGGCACCCATTCACCCATTGTATGGACACAAAACCAATGCAAGTGAATGGGGGCAAGTTAACATTTTTCAAAATATCTTCTTTTGTGTTCTGCAGAAGAAAGAAAGTCATACAGGTTTGAATTGACAAGAAGGTGAGGAAATGATGACAGAATTTTGATTTTTGGGTGAACTATCACTTTAAAAGGCAGAGTAGATGTGTGAAAATCTATAGTTATACTTTTGATGGCTTGTCTTTTAACAGGCAGATACAGATGAAGAATACAGAGGAAGATGCAACTCGCAGCGACTCGCACGAGCTTTATTACATGACCAGTCAGTCCGGAAGAGAGCTCTGAGCGTGGCCAGCGGCTCCAACAATCCCTCTGACTGTAAGGCAAAGAATCGAAAGCATAGTTCCCCCGAAAATCTTCTGATGTTGTTTATTCTCCTGCTTGTTCGTTCTGGTGTTTTCATTCAACATGAGTTGATAGTGAACACTAGGAAATTGAGAAGCATCATACTAAATACGAATCAAATATTTTATAATGAAATATTCCTAAAATATATGGCTTTTACATGCTCTCTTCCTCTTTTGAATGTGGCAGCCATGCAAGTGTGGAAGCAGAAGTGTGTGCTTTGGAGCTACGAGTTTGCGGAGAACTATATGATCTGGGATTGCTCCCCGACTTGGCTGAGGATCAAGGATATTGTCCACACGGTTGTGATGGACCCTTTTGCAGACCTCTTCATCACCATTTGTATTGTGATAAACACAGTATTTATGGCCATGGAGTTTTATCCCATGGATACTAGTTTTTCCAACATCCTTTCGACCGGGAACCTGGTAAGTATTTCAGTCGGCATGTAACAGTAAAATGCTTTATTCATACTCATTTGTTTCCCAAAATGATTGGGATCATCTCCTTGCCTACAGGTGTTTATAGTCATCTTTACCGCAGAAATGATTTTGAAGATCATTGCTTTGGACCCGTACATGTACTTTCAGGAAGGCTGGAATATCTTTGACAGCATCATTGTCTCTCTGAGTCTTCTGGAGCTTTGCCTCAACAAAATCTTGTCTGGAATGGGCTTACTCAGGCCGTGTCGACTGGTGAGTGTGAATTGAGAAAACTGCCGGATGAATTGAGAAGCGCAATCACGGTTTGTAATATTGCTGCTATTGTCAATTTTGGTATATTGTGACCAGAGGCGGCCTTCGCAGTTTCAAAGAAACAGTTGGAGGTCCCCCATTTATTTTCTAAACACTGTATTTAACATTTTTATATTTCGGCCAGAGGCGTATTAAACGAATTCTATCCACCCTGTATTTTATTTCTTTCAACAGAACTATTTTATTCAACAGAACTATTTTACAATTAGTTGAACTATTTTACAACTAGTTCAACAGAACTATTTTACAATCACGAAAATATATATTTTTTAATAGAAATAACGTAAATTTAGGGGGCAGTTGTGGCCTAATGGTTAGAGAGTCAGACTCATGACCAGAAGGTTGCCGGTTCGATTCCCAGGGCGGGTAACGACTGAGGTGCCCTTGAGCAAGGCACCTGACCCCTACTTGCTCCCTGGGCGCTGCAGTGATAGCTGCCCACTGCTCCGGGTGTACGTGTGTTCACCACTTGCTGTGCGTGTGTTCACTACTCTCTGGATGGGTTAAATGCAGAGGTCACATTTCGTTGCCTTGTACTTGTACATGTGCAATGACAATAAATTGAATCTAATCTAATCTAAAATAACGTAAATTTAGCTCAGTCGGGCGCTACAGATGAATTAAGCCGCGTCTGCTCCATAAAGCGCGTTCTTTTTCAACTCGGCATGTAACGGAAGTAGCGATTGTTTTTCTTCCGTATCGTGACGTGTGTCCGAGTGAAACAATTTGTGAGATGAGCAAAAATGTTTGGGCGGGACTTGATTTCGTTCAATTTTCGTTCGCGTTTAATGCCGTGGTGGCATATATTTCAATTTAACATAACTCTTACTTGATTTTTTGCTTGAATCTAAAGTTTCTTAAAGTGTCTTTTTTAATTATAATAATCATTTTGACGACACTTTTCCCTCAAGTCCCCTTAACATTTAACCCTAGTGCATGCGCGGCGTGATGGCAGGGGAAAATTCTCTATATCTGGATTCGTTTGGATTACTTAAATGATGGATGTTTGTGCTTTTCCAAGCTTTAACAAACTAGGACCTACAGTGTCTATACAAGCTGTAAATAAAGTGAGCGTTTTTATTCAAATCTTCGTGTTCAACTGAAAAAAGAAACTCGTATACACATGGGATGACGTGAGGGTCTGTTATTTATGAGAGAATTATTTCATCAGATTAATCAGATTAGCTGTAAAAGTGTAACATGCCAGCAATAAAATACTTCATTGTCGATCCTGTTTATTGTTACAGTTGAGGGTCTTCAAACTAGCCAAGTCCTGGCCGACGCTCAACATGCTCATCAAGATCATAGGCAACTCGCTGGGCGCCCTGAGCAATCTGACGCTGGTGCTGGCCATCATCGTCTTCATCTTCGCCGTGGTGGGCACGCAGCTGTTTGGAAAGAGCTATCGTGACTGTGTGTGTAAGATTTCCAGCGACTGCACTCTTCCTCGCTGGCACATGTCCGATTTCTTCCACTCGTTCCTGATCGTCTTCAGGGTGCTCTGCGGCGAATGGATCGAGACCATGTGGGACTGCATGGAGGTGGCGGGACAGCCCATGTGTTTAATCGTTTTCATGATGGTCATGGTGATCGGAAATCTGGTGGTGCGTATGGTCTGGTTCTCTGAAAAAGAACACGAGTACGATTTTTGTGTGTGTTTGGGGAAACCTGTTTCGGAACAAAAGCATTAATTTGGTTCTTGCAAAAGCTCTGAGCAATAAAGTTCTCCTTCATGTTTCTTTCCATAAACGCAACACATTTGTTTCCTCGTCCGCAAGTCGTACGCTAACTGTCATTGGTTTCCGTCACGTCTGTGTTCCTTGCAGGTTCTGAACCTGTTCCTCGCTCTGCTGCTCAGCTCCTTCAGTGCCGACAATCTCGCTGTCCCTGAAGACGAAGCCGAGAAAAACAACCTGCAGATAGCGGTCGGTCGAATCAAGACGGCGTTCGCCGTCGTCAAAGTCAGCCTGCGCCGTTTCTTCTGTAGCGGCTGTGTGAGGAGAAAGAAGCAAAAGAAAGCGGCAGATGGGATCGCGCACAGGATGGGCAGCAGGGAACTGAACGATCACACCGCAGTGGAGCTGTTTCAAAAATCCTCGCTGGCAGACATTGACAAGGAAACCGAGCATATTATCAGCAACCCGAGTTTGACCGTCAGTGTCCCGATAGCTGAAGAGGAGTCTGAATTCGAGTGTCTGAACACTGAAGACTTCAGCAGTCTCTCTTCGGACCCCGAGGACGAAAAAGAGGTAAGGTGGTCTGCTGTTTGAAGTGGTCGGTACGTTGACCTGGAGGTGCGCAACAGAATTGATCCCACCAGATTTGATGTGTCCCACTTTTTTAACTGCCCAGAAAAATGGGCAAATGACATCACCGTTTGTCGCCATCAGTGATGACAATTTGCCCCAGAATCGAGATGTTTGTTTATGACATCACGGGGGACCTTCAAGATTTGCGATGCAGCGTCGAGTTTCTCTCAGGTTGAGGTAATTGCCGTAAGTGCTTTGAGGATTACGTCAACGTTTATGTAATCGGACCCTTTATGAGAGAGGGGTCAGAGAAGCAGATCCCATTATCTGCTATTTAAAGCTGAGTGTGAATGTGTGTGTTTACTTTCGGCTAGAAAACAAGGGTGCGCTGTGTTAGTGTACAACCGTCTACATTCTAACCATTTATCCACAAGTTTCCTACGCCCCATGATGCTTTGCGCGCGTTTCGTTTATAGCAGAATGTGAACTTACACACTGACAGCACTTATAAACTGCATCAGCATTCTGTCCACTACTTTATAGAGGAATAGATGATGATTTTAATACTTGACGACGGATATTTAGCAACTTTATTGATTCGGTTGTTGTGACCGTAAACCAATGAGCAATTTGAAAATCATGGAGGGTTTTCAATATCTTTACATGATGTCGATTGTGTGCTATTTAAAGATGTGGTAAATCATCATTTTTTTTGTATTTAAAAGCAAACTGCAAAGGGTTGCACGGGCCGCGTGCACGTATCATAAATCTGACAAACATTATAACATTACTAAAGATCACGTGCCAAAGCTGCCTTTTTACATTTTTAAACATTCTCTTAAGATGTAGAAATATCTACACCAAGCATACCAGATGAGAAATGTAGTCCAAGTCCACATCACATGATGTGATATAGTCCAACAGATTTTGACAACACGTCGGTAAAATACAGTAAGGAATCCTTGTAAATCCAGTTTATTATCTCCATGCAGTGTTTTGATGATTAACGTTACATGAATTCTATTTGCACTCTCTTTTAAAACGGATAACCCTCCTCTTAAACTATGAGTACAAGTAATGTTTAATGTTTGTTATCTATTTGCTTGAGCTAAGCAGTTCACATTTTAAAGTTCGTCTTTTAAAAATGGTGAAGTCCCTCACGGGAGCAGTCCATCTTAACTTGAGATCGGTGTGTGAAGCGATCTTTTTTTAAGACGCGAAATAACCTTCGCCTGGTTGCAAGTGCAGCCGTGAACAGCAGGTGTTGCTCATCAGTTTCGAAATTAGTTTTTAATAGTTGCCCACATGAAACCAACAGTATTGCAATTCAAAATATGAATCCAGTCTCATTTTCTGTCATCAGAATAAGTTATTCCATGCTGCAATTAGTGCAAAACACTACTTCCGCCGCTTCACCGGAAGTTTTACCCACTTTCATTTTTACACTAGCGCCCTCCGGAAACTTGTGGATATCCTCCAACGTTGTCATTAAACTGTTGAATTTACAGTTCTTCTCACTGTATGTGCAAAAATAACCCAGTTCAATCGTTTATATACACTTGATTCTTAACGCTGTGTGATGTTTCCTGAACGAATGTTTTTATGTTTTGTGTCAATTGTTATTATATCTTTTTTTTTCTCCCGTAGTAACACTTACAGACGTTAAATATTGAATAATAACAATTGTGAATTCAGTTTATTTTACAGTGCCAAATCCAAACTAATTGAATTATTGTTTAGCCCTCGGCCGTGTTAGGCACTGACTGTTGAGATGCTGTTAGACAGAAATGTCCGGGTCAGATAAGGACTCGAGCAGTTTTGTTCTTCATCAGAGAAGATCAGGTGGTTTATGGGATTACTTTTGTGTCAACAAAAATGAACGCAAACTAAATTTGAAAGTTTATTTGAAAATCATGTCACATTCTTGCAATTGAGTTTATTGTTTTCATTATCAAAGTGTTTTCTTTCTTTCTCATTGTATATTTTTGTTTGTTTTTTTAAATTTGCGTTCATTTTTATTGACACAAA
The DNA here is from genome assembly GCF_024868665.1 of Triplophysa rosa. Taxonomy (NCBI): domain Eukaryota; kingdom Metazoa; phylum Chordata; class Actinopteri; order Cypriniformes; family Nemacheilidae; genus Triplophysa; species Triplophysa rosa. Next base: position 2,055,688 of record NC_079895.1, on the reverse strand, counting down.
AGTAATCCCATAGTGGTTGTGGATGAATTTGATCACAGCATACATCTATATTTGTTTATGAAGATTATTTAGTGTATATGGAGATTATTTAGTGTATGTGTAATTGCTCAGACGCTAGTTCTAGTCTAAAAGTAGATCAAAAAGACATGTAAGCTTGTGAAGTGACTCAAGCCAAGCTTCATTTCTGACGCTTGTTGAATGACCGAGACAAAGTGATTGACAGACATCGCCGTCTTCTCCACGGAGACTATAGTTGCTATAGTCACACGTGTTGTGAATGTGCTTCTTTTGCAGAAGTTGGATAACGTGGATGCGAGCTCTTCTGAGGGCAGCACGGTAGATCTCCGATACTTTGGACATGCTAGAGATGGAGAAGGGTCTTTAGAGGTTGAGCCGGATCGATCTACAGACCCAGAAGCCTGTTTTACAGCTGGTGATGTTTTTCATCTTATCTTCAGAATATCATACATGGGATAGACTTTTTGACTAGGGCCATTGTGGCTTTTTGATGGGTCCAATAATGCCATAAAACTGTTATAAAAGCAATGTTCTTGGTTACAATCATTCATACCATGGTACGTGCAGATGAAAATTGAAAAGTGTGTAAATGTATTTGCGTATTGAAAGGCAATGCTGCTCTTGTTCTGCAGGGTGTGTCCAGAGGTGTCCGTGCTGTCAGGTGAATGTTGAAAAGGGCTTCTGGAAGACCTGGTGGATGCTGAGACAAGCATGCTTCAGGATAGTGGAACACAGCTGGTTTGAGACCTTTATCGTTTTTATGATTCTGCTCAGCAGTGGCGCTCTGGTAAGAGGAATGCTTAAAAAATGTAATATATATATATATATATATATACTGTATATTGGTTTTATTTGCTTAAAATAATAATAAATTTAAAAAATGTGCAAAAAGTTGGTTGATCCAAAGTGACCAATTTTTTATTTGAATGCCATGTTCATGAGACATTCATTACTATTTTTTTAGTGGATTTACTTTTTATTTGTTTTGTGACATTAATGTACTTTTGATAATGAATTATATAATGAATTTAGAAGATTATGAAGTGTCAATGGCTGTATTTCATCATACGGTACCTGTGTTATATTTTGCATGTGTTTTGCAGGCGTTTGAGGACATTTATCTCGAGTCACGGAAAAATGTTAAGATCATTTTGGAGTATGCGGATAAAATTTTCACGTACATCTTCATTCTTGAGATGCTGTTGAAATGGGTCGCATATGGATTTGTCAAATACTTCACCAATGCGTGGTGCTGGCTGGACTTTATTATTGTTGATGTAGGTGCTTTGTTTCATAAATATGACATCATCTGACTAACTGTGTGCAGCAGACTCTTAAAGGAACAGTTCGCCTTAAAACAAAAACGTCTTTATTCCTGGACAGTGACAAAAAATCTTCTGTTTCAATCACAATGGGGTAAAAATGAGTTATTAATGAGACGATTTTTATTTGGAGGCAAAGTGTTCCTTTAAATTTGTAAATAAATTAGTTTTATCTTTTACCACATTCAGTAAGTGGCAATGCATCTGTAAACAGTGTGTGTCCATTTGGTGAGAGCGTCTGGAACAGTGTGTGTGTGATGTTGGAGAGATGATGTTTGACAGAAACTGAGTGAGTGAAATGACCATTTCTACATTAGAAAAGCCATTTTCCCAGAAGAAACCACAATGAGAAATGTGCGGAAGGAGAGCACACATCCCTGTTTTTCTCCTACATCCTACATGATTACATCTTTGTGTGTGTGTGTGTGTCTAGGTTTCTCTGATCAGTCTGGTGGCCAACGCCCTTGAGATCTCCGAGTTAGGTGCCATCAAATCTCTCCGAACCCTTCGGGCCTTCAGACCTCTCCGAGCTCTGTCACGTTTTGAGGGAATGAGGGTAAGATCTCACGTCATGAAATCTAATATCAAAAGCACATTACAGAAGATCTATAGACACAATTTCCAAAGTCAAGAATAAGCATGAAATATCAGAAATATCGTCTTTAAAAATCTATACAAAATAATGGATTTTTTTAGGTAAATATTTGTTTTTTAGTGATATTGCCTTGCGTTAGATGTTTTTACATTTTCACATTAAAAATATACCATTGTTAAAAAAAACTATGAATATTAAATATTCATACTAATTAAGGATCTCTCCCTTTTCTATTATTGTAGTAATATTAATATTAATTATTAAATGATTATTAAAATCATCAAAGTGAAGATTTTGTTCAAGATTTAATAAAAAAAATCATATTCAGTATCATCAGTGTTTGATATATTTGAAGTATTTGTGCATATTTCATTTAGACACCCCATGAAAATAGAGTTTTAGTTGAGTTGTTTAATTTAATGTGTTAGTGTTAAAGTGATTGTTGCTGGTGTTTCCTTAAATGTAAACTTTTTGTTAATTTTACATTTAGTCTTACATTTTGAATGTTTTGTCCAATCAAATTCTTTCGTGTATTTTAACTTAAATTCCGCTACTGTTCTTCCAATTCAGTGACCTGTGGGGTTCAATTCACACTCATGAATTATAACCTGGATAAAATTCTGAATTTAGCAAATAAACAGAATATATATATACAGTATATACTGTATATACAATGTATGTATCGTTTTATTCTGATGAATTATGTGATACGTTGTGATGTTTTTGTGGACACAGGTGGTGGTGAACGCTCTGCTGGGCGCCATCCCCTCCATTATGAACGTTCTGCTGGTGTGTCTCATCTTCTGGCTGATTTTTAGCATTGTGGGTGTCAACTTCTTCGCCGGAAAATTTTATCAATGTGTGAACGCAACCTCAAATGAACGGCTGCCTCTTTCAATAGTCAACAATATAACTGAATGTAAAAACTTGAATGGAACCATCTGGAGAAATGTTAAGATTAACTTTGACAACGTAGGAAACGGATATCTGGCCCTTCTGCAGGTGGTAAGTGACCTCAACAGTATATGATAGTGTTTTGATCTGGTCATTTATTGTTTCTCATCCCCCTCCATCCCATCTTTCTCGATAGGACTAAACAAACTTTTTTAATTTCATTGTAGCAGAGTACGGATGACAATAAAGATCTTACATCTGTTACGACTTAAGACTAACACCGACGCGGCGCAATAGAACTCATTATAATTTTACATTTCGTCCACACTGGATGATTTAAATCCCATTAGAACAAGCCGTGTGTTGAGTTGAGACACGGTGTTGTTGTGCAACATTGACTGATAACTGAAAATGTGTGTGTTTAGTTCATCTCAGGTCACAGTTCCCGTTGTTTTTACTAACTAACTTTGTTTTGTATTGTAACGTGAGTTTCACAGCACTTCTTTCATAATCATTTATATTAACTTATTTTACTCATTTTATTAACTTTTTTATATATCACAATGTAAAGGCAGCGCAACAGATACTGATGTATTGATGAATACACAATGCTGCTTCACAATTGTGTAGAAAACCTAATAAATTTGTTTATTTACTTTTTCCTTAAATTGACCATGGTCATAGTGTAAAGATTCTTAATAAGTTTAAGAACACACTCACTTGTGATGTTGGGATGTGACTGGTAAGTGATCTTCAGAGGTTTTATTTCAAATTGTCTCATTATTGTTTTGATCTGTTTTAAGGCCACTTTTAAAGGCTGGATGCCCATTATGCACGCGGCTGTGGACTCACGCAAAGTAAGTGTTTTTTGGTTGATATTTTGTAAATGGCTCCATCAACTATAAAGCGTTTCACCACAAATGTATTTGATAGACATCATAGTGATTCGTTTTGTTCCTGTAGGTCGACGAGCAGCCGGACTATGAAATTAATCTGTATATGTACCTGTTTTTCGTCATCTTCATCATCCTTGGAGCTTTTTTCACATTAAACCTCTTCATTGGTGTCATTATTGACAACTTCAACCAGCAGAAGAAAAAGATAAGTATCTATATAAACTGTAGATTGACAGTGGGACAGTTGTTTGTTTCTAAATCATGTCCATAGGATGTCTTGTCTTATGTCTTTTGTGTGGTCATATTTGATGACTGGATGTGGGCATGTCTGTTGTCTTTAGATGGTTGTGTCTGTTGTCAGGATGTAGGCATCTCTGTTTTCTGGATGTTGGATAGTCTGTTTTCTGGAGGCGGTGTGGGTGTGTCTGTTTTCTGGGGGTCTGGACGTAGACGTGTCTGTTTTCTGGAGATGATGTTGGTGTGTCTGTTTTCTGGAGGTAATGTGGGTGTGTCTGTTTTCTGGGGATCTGGACGTAGACGTGTCTGTTTTCTGGAGGTGATGTGTCTGTTGTCTGGAGGTGGTGTGGGTGTGTCTGTTGTCTGGAGGTGGTCTGAGCGTGTTTGTTGTCTGGAGGTGGTGTGGGCATGTCTGTTTTCTGGTTGTAGGCGTGTCTGTTGTCTGGATGTGGGCGTGACTGTGTTCTGGAGGTGATGTGGGCGTGTCTGTTGTCTGGAGGTGATGTGGGCGTGTCTGTTGTCTGGAGGTGGTGTGGGCGTGTCTGTTGTCTGGAGGTGGTGTGGGCGTGTCTGTTGTCTGGAGGTGGTGTGGGTGTGTCTGTTGTCTGGAGGTGGTGGGTGTGTCTGTTGTCTGGTTGTAGGCGTGTCTGTTGTCTGGATGTGGGCGTGACTGTGTTCTGGAGGTGATGTGGGCGTGTCTGTTGTCTGGAGGTGGTGTGTCTGTTGTCTGGAGGTGATGTGGGTGTGTCTATTGTCTGGAGGTGGTGTGGGTGTGTCTGTTGTCTGGAGGTGGTGTGTCTGTTGTCTGGATGTAGACGTATCTGTTTTCTGGAGATAATGTGGGTGTGTCTGTTGTCTGGAGGTGGTGTGGGTGTGTCTGTTGTCTGGAGGTGGTGTGGGTGTGTCTGTTGTCTGGAGGTGGAGTGGGTGTGTCTGTTGTCTGGTCTGGTTGTAGGCGTGTCTGTTTTCTGGATGTGGGCATGTCTGTTGTTTGGAGGTGGTGTGGGAACACTATACATAGTGTTGTCTGGAGGTGGTGTGTGTGCATCTGTTGTCTGGATGTAGTTGTGTCTGTTATCTGGAGGTGATGTGGGTGCATCGCTTGTCTGGATGTAGGCGTGTCTGTCTGCAGGTAATGTGGGTGTGTCTGTTGTCTGGATGTAGGCATGTCTGTCTGCAGGTAATGTGGGTGTGTCTGTTCTCTAGATGTAGGCGTGTCTGTCTGCAGGTAATGTGGGTGTGTCTGTTGTCTGGATGTAGGTGTGTCGGATGTAGAACTTCTGTACGGTGTGGTCTAAAAGTCTGTGACTTGAGTGTGCAACATTAAAGGAACCAAATTTAAGCAAATCTGTGAAATTGACTGTTTCAGCTCTTTTATGTGAATGGTAAGAGTTTCTTGCTTTTGTTGAAACACATGATCAAAGAATCACACAGGGATTACGTGGGATTGCACGTTTATTTGATCATTTATGGAGTCCATGCCAGCTTTGAGGATATGCTGTCAATATAGCCACAGCCCACATTTCAGTTAATAAATTTATATGAACTTACTCAAATTCATTTTAAAATCATTGTGGTTATTTAAAAAATCCTAAATAAAACTGTGTATAGTGTTCTTTCCAAAATGACGTCTCTGTGTTGTTTCTTTACTTTGGAGGTCAGGATATTTTCATGACAGAAGAGCAGAAGAAATATTACAATGCCATGAAAAAGCTTGGCTCCAAGAAACCTCAAAAACCCATTCCGAGACCAACGGTAAGCAACCTTTTGAACTTATTTCTTTATCTGTTCGTACATCTCTTGAGAAATGCTCATCTGATCTCACATTTATTCCAGAACAAGATTCAAGGATTCGTCTTTGACCTTGTGACCAATCAGGCCTTTGACATTTTCATCATGGTTCTTATATGGCTCAACATGGTCACCATGATGGTGGAAGCAGACGGTCAGTCCAAAGAGAAAGCCAACGTTTTGTACTGGATCAATCTTGTCTTTATAGTACTGTTTACCGGTGAATGTGTGCTGAAGATGATCTCGCTACGACATTACTACTTCACCATCGGCTGGAATGTCTTCGACTTTGTCGTGGTCATTCTGTCTATAGCCGGTAAGTGGATGTGATCGACTATCACTGATGCTAGTAGTTGTCAGCATAGACCTTACAATACATGTTTTTTTATCAATATCTCGGTCATAAGAAGATAATATTGGGATTTATTTGTTTAGTGTGCAAGTTGTTTAACAACAATAATTTGTCCTTGCAGGAATGTTCCTTTCGGAACTCATCTCAAAGTACTTCGTCTCACCGACCATGTTTCGCGTAGTACGCCTTGCCAGGATCGGTCGCGTGCTGCGTCTCATCAGAGGTGCCAAGGGAATACGGACTCTTTTATTTGCTCTGATGATGTCACTTCCTGCCTTGTTCAACATCGGACTCCTGCTCTTCCTTGTCATGTTCATCTACTCCATCTTCGGCATGTCGAGCTTCGCCTACGTCAAGAAATCGGACGGCATTGATGACATGTTCAACTTCGAGACGTTCGGCAACAGCATGCTGTGTTTGTTTCAGATCACCACGTCGGCGGGCTGGGACGGTCTTCTGGCACCGATGCTCAATAGCCAACCCCCCGACTGCGACCCGAAGAAAAACTTCAGCGACAGCAAAGTTGTGGGCGACTGCGGAAACCCTCCAGTTGGCATTTTCTTCTTCGTCAGCTACATCATTATATGTTTTCTGATTGTGGTGAACATGTACATCGCCGTGATTTTGGAGAACTTTAGCGTGGCCACCGAGGAGAGTGCAGAACCTTTAAGCGAAGACGACTTTGACCGCTTTTATGAGGTTTGGGAGAAATTCGATCCTAAAGCCACCCAGTTTGTGCAGTACTGCAAGTTGTCTGATTTCGCGGACGCGCTGGACCCTCCTTTGCGTATTCCCAAACCCAACAGACTGCGACTGATGTGCATGGATTTACCAATGGTGAACGGAGAACGAATCCACTGTCTGGATATTTTGTTCACATTCACCAAACGTGTTCTCGGCGAAGGGGGCGAAATGGATATCCTTCGTGGACAAATGGAAGAACGCTTCATGGCCTCCAACCCCTCCAAGGTCTCGTACGAACCCATCACGACCACCCTCCGCAGAAAGCATGAGGACACGTCGGCCGCCGTGATCCAGAGAGCCTTCAGGAAGCACAAGATGAGACTTTGCATAAAGAACAGGGGTAATGTGTACAGAGAGACAAAAAAACAAAATGGAAAGGTCCCAAGAAATGAGTCTAATGACAATGAGAATTGTAACGATAACACCGAAAATTCAGACCTGACGCCTTCCACATCATCTCCCCCATCGTACGACAGCGCGACGCCGGAGGACAAAAACAAATACAAGAAAGACAAATGCGAAAAGGAAGTCAAGGGTAAGGACAACAGCAAGACCGATTGACATTCTTAATGTTTACAACTTCAAAAGATTATTTGTGATGGCGGTTGCCATTTGGCGCGTGTTTCTATGCCATTCTGCCTGAGCATACTTGAACTTTGTGCCTATTTTCAGAGCTGTGAGTGACTGAGTTGGGCAGTGAAGCTGCCGTTTCACTCGCTGGCTACATACGGCAATGGACCAAATGCTGTTGAAAAGTTTGTTTAGCGTGTCTGTGCTGTACGTTTCAGGGTTACACCCAGTGTCTTGCATTTAAATGCAATCTCTTGTTCAGTTTGTTTTTTAAAAAATGTTGTATTCGGTCATGGTTTTTTTGTGCAATTTCTGGAGAGTGTTGTGTTGTCCGGGCTCAGACAAAATTCAGAATTCATTGTGTTCTCCTCAATTCATGAATTGGAATTTTGAATTGAATCCCACAAGACGTTGAATCGGCCAAATTGAATTAAAACAAAACGTTTCTGAAAATACTGTGCGGTATAATGTGTGTACAGTAATTCATGCTGAAAAATATGCACTACTAAAAAAGTTTTTCATTTCATTACATTGCATTTATAAATCTAATTATGCATCTTCGAGCGTTAGAGTTTGTTTACATATTGTTTTTAAGAACTAAAAACTCTTTCTGCTTTTTGGCTATTCATTTCAATTTGAATGGCGTAATAATACAACGTTTTGAAAACTTGTTTCAAAGTGCAAGTTTTTGAAAATAATACTGTTATCATCTCTGCATAAACTACAAAAACACAAATTTGTGAAAACTGCTGTTATGCACATAAAATGTTCACTACTTTAGAAGAAGTTTAGAAGAACGCGAATGTGCTTGGTCTTTCTTTACAAAGTGACACCGCCAACTACTGGCCTGGAATGCATAATACAGCCATTTTAGTTTCTTCGCAGATCCGCGTTGTCACAACAATGTTGTTTGTATGTGAAACTTCAAAAACGCACATACGTAGTTGTTGTGCTAATGTACTCCAAATTCAGATTCATTTTAAATTCAAGGATTGGATTTGAATTTATGCGCCATTATTCTTCAAAGGTTTTACAAACAAAAGTGGTCTATTCCCTGTTTGTCACTAGAAATGTAACTGCATGAATGTTCATCTGTAATCCCTCTCAGAATGGCTGACTGCCTCTCAGGTGTCTTTGAACGTGATAGAAAGCCATTCGTTCACGTGCCTTCCCTCGATCTGCAAACACCCCACATACAACCTCAAGAGTTATGTTATATTTCACTCTTCTTTACTCTCTCACTTTCAGAAGGACGTTGCTCATGCAAAAGCTTTAATGAATCATTCCCAGATCACATTGTGTGGTGTTGCTATTCTGAACCTCGTTTAACAAATCTTTCGTCTTTTACTTAAATCCTTTAAAATGTTTCCGTCTGAATGATTATTAACGCGTGTAAATATTTTGTAGGGATATGCAGTTTGTTGTATAATTTCTATAAATGATGGATTATAATCTATATGGAGAATGTGAAAAGTTATCCATCTGCATTAAGATAATTTACAAATGACCAAACTATATTAACAGTGAAATGATATGGTGAGTGTAAACATTTTCATTGTTTATACTGAAATGTCAAATATTACCATTTGATTTGTATTATGCATTTTGTTTTTGTGTCTATGCACTTTTGTTGCCTGATTTTCCAGGTCACGAGACTGCCGAAACTCAATGCCATTCTAGTTCTGTACTTTTCTCTTTTATCAGAAGACTATTTTTTTGTCAAATTTTGCTTGACACTCAGTGCAGATTTATCCTTATGATGTCAGAAACTGAGTTGAGAGTTTGGGATGGTATGACATCAGAATTCCTGTATTTGTTTACATTTTTATTTATGAATGTATCAGTTTTGTTTCTTAAACAAATACGTTCACTGTCACACAACACAGTTGTAAGGTTTATGCGCTCCTGTGAATGTGTCCATGTCATGTATTGAGAAAAATAATTCTAGTTATATTATGACAAAACAAATATCAAAGTAGCATCTATCAGAAATCTGTAGCTTTTTTATGCATCATGCTTGTAGTATGTGAGTTAACTGCATGCAAGATATTGGGTCTGTTCTTAAAGCCAAAAGAATAAACTCATCACTTACATCATATCTGAGAACTCGGTGTATTTTCTGTTTTTGTTGTGCCAACAATTCAGTGCCATTGAACCATAGGTAACTAGGACTGAACAGATTTTTAGATCAGATTTTCTTTCGAAAATTTCTTTTTTCACTAAGGTTTTTTGTTTGGATGACGTAAAATTTGAAACGGAAAAGTGCTACATCCATTTAACATGAGAAATGTGTTTATTGAATTTTAAACATGCACTAATATAATGAACACGAGTCCCCATAAATTCAGATCGTAAACACACATGAGTGTTTCTGTGGAAAAGAGAGAAGTTTTATGGACACCGCTTTGGTCTCCAGTGATTTTGTGTCGGCTGTAATTAGGAGAACATTAGAGCTGCCCGTAATTTCAATTTCTCCACTGCCAGCAGCATTAGTCCTGATCCACGTCCGGAGAAAACCCTCCTTTCTCTGCTAATGAGCTTTTAAGTGTAAATGTTACATTTTCCTTTCCTCCGAGATAACTGTCTGACCACACACAATGTTCTAATGCTTCATTTGAAAGAGAAGATAAGAGATCCATTAGCAAAAATATTTTGCTTTTTATGAAAGGGATACCACCCAAAAGTCAAAATTCTGTCAACATTTAGTTGTTCCAAACCTGTATAAAGTTCTTGTTTGGTTGAACACAAAGAAAGATATTTGGAAAAATGTTAGCAACTGAGATTTCTGGGGCATCATTGACTACATAATAGGACAAATTATTGTATCGTTTTATTCTGTTGAACACAAAATAATATATATTTGAAGAATGTAGGAAAGCAAACAGTTATGGGGCACCTTTAAGTACCAATTAATTTTTTTCTACTATGGTAGTCAATGATGTCCCAGAAATGTCAGTGGCAAACATATTTTTCTAAATATCTATTTTTGAGTTCAGCAGATCAAAGAAATTTATACAGATTTGGAACAACTTGAGGGTAGGTAATTCATGACAGAATTTTCATTTTTGAGTAGATTATCCCCAGGGGCACATGCCCCAGTATAAATCTGCTGTGCCCCATTGTGAATTTCAAGTTTAAGTTTGAACAATTTTGTTTATTTGTCAATGTATTCATTTACATTGATAATAGCGACAAAAAACGGATCTATATGCAACACAGTTATTAACTAATTCACACTTGTAAAAGTGACGCAGTCGCGCTTTTTAACTGGTCCGAAAACACAAACTCGTGCCGTACTTTCGCGCAGAAATCCGTGTCCACGCACGTCTTGTATTTCCTTGCAACAACTGCAGCTGCGCACGCAGGCGCGCATTGGTGACGCCACGTGACTGAGGTAGACTATGAAAACATGACAAAACTAAAGTGAGTTTATAAATAATATCGTTCATCTTATTCTCACTCGACCATTAATAGCCCCTGTAGATGGACATCAGAATTTGTTGCTGCAAAGCATGGAAACGGAAGCTGATAGGAGATGATGAGTTTGAGGGAGGTAAGACTTGATAAACAAACTACTGTACATCCCCTGACAGTCAGGTCTCAGATTAGAGGAAATTGTTTCCCTGTACTTTCAGAAATGAAATTAATATTTAATTTACTAGCTCTAGTTTAGGACATACAGTTTAATGCAGTACAGTTGGTTCAAAAAATGAACCAACTTTGTTTGGACTTGGCTGTGAAACCAGAAAATATTGATCAATTATGTTCTTTACATTAGTTGGAGCCATAGAACGACTGGTTTCTTGATTAGCTTAATAGGACTAGGTGTTATAATCCCACTATTTTAGCACAGTTGAATTGCCCAATAGGACATTTCCCACGCCTTATGCCAGGGGGAAGCAGTCAAGAATATGAATAGAGGAAAGGAGGTCTGAGGTTTCACTAGGTTCGTCGGTTAGGTTTCATCTGTGTTTTGGGGATAAATGATTATAGAAATACATAGCAAACTTACCTTTCCTTGCTATTATCAGAGAGACATCTTATGAGTTGTGTGTGTCCCACTTTCATCACATCCATTATCCTGGGTGAAAGATGCCTTTTGGTGAGGTGCTGCTGATAATGCCCTTTGTATGGTTCCCATCAATGCGACACATCGTCAGTTGTGCACCTCAGCCTCATTGGGTGTTTCGGCCCTTTATCACAAGACATCAGCCAAGGGAGGCCCACCACAGGTTGATCAGACCTGGGTGTGCGTTGCATTGTTACAAGGTCATCTGACAGCCCATGCTGTGTCCATCCGCCTCAACCACAGCCATTGGCTTCTTCTTTCCGCACCACTGGCCAGTTCTTGATTATCCGCCACTGACCTGTCCTCTGAAAGTGACCAATTCGTCAGCTATGGCGACCTCTGCATTTAACCCGTCCAGTGAGTAGTGAACTGGCAAGTTCTTTGACCACCGTCCATTGGGCCTTTCTTCTGATTCCCACTTACTTTAGCAGCCTTGTGGTGGAATTGGAAACAAAGCCCCTGCAGTCCACTTCCACCGGGAACACTTTCGTTGTCCATCCCTGATCTTCAGCCTCCGCTGCCAAGTTGGCATACTTGAGATTCTTTCTTTTAAATGCTTAATTAATGGCCTCTTCCCAAGGTACAGTCAACTCAACTATGAGGACTGTCCTACTGGAGCTGGACCACAGAACCATGTACGGCCTCAGATTGGTCGCTGGGATTTCCAAGGGGAAATGAAGTCTGTGGTTTAAATCAACTCGCATTTCCCAATCCCTGGCTATACTCAGCAGACCTGAATCTGGGGTTAAGGGCTTGGCCCGCGTTTTCTGCCCCTCCTGAATAAAAGGTTGCCTTTTTTGCGAGTTAGCCTGGGCGTTTTGGGGGATGGCATTTGCTGCCACTCTCTTGGTCTCTTCTGCAGCCAAGCACTTTAGTACTTGATTGTGGCGCCATGTGTATCACCCTTGTGTCAAGCTCTTCTTACAACCCACAAGAATATGTTTAAGGTTTGCTGGAGCTGCACATAGGTGGTAGGCTGGATCCTGTCCACACCAAACATGCAGATTTGTTGGTGAGGGCAGCACATCATATGTAGCTCTTGTGATAAAACTTAGCCCTTTTGATTCCATACAATGCCTTCCCACCTCATCCAACGGCTTTGCTGGGCTTGAGAGACCACTCTGGCGCATCTACTTGCTTCCTCTTAACGCCGAATCTCCTCCACTACCAGGTGTCGATGTTCCTTTGGTGTCGCTTTTCGCCATGTGGGTGTTGTTGATGCCAAACCAAGTCCCCCTCTGCCATGTTGAACTCGTCCCACAATGTCCTTATGGCTGAGGGCTGCCTTCGCATCTGCTACCGCTGTTGTTGGGTTCTATTTCCTCCGTGTCGCTACTGTTGGAGCAGCATCTCTTACACAGGGATAACAGGATTCTTTTAGCGTCATCTCTAACCTTGTTTTGGTGCATTTATATTCCTCCACAAGGATTTAAATGGGAAGAGAGAGAGCTCCATTCCCGTACATCCCTATGATGCTAAGGCATCTTGGTAGCCAGAGCCATTTCCTCACTTTTGTACTCACCAATCTCTCCAGGTTCTTCGCGTGAGACACCGTGAGCTCATACATTGAAATTGGCCACATCAGGCGTGGCAACAAGCCAAATTGGAAGCACCAGAGTTTCAGCTTCCCAGGAAGAGCTTTATTATTGATTTTTTATTGAGTCCACTGGCTGTCTCTTGCCTGAGTTGTTCCACTTGTTCGTTGTCTTTAAGGTCTGTGGTGTACCCCGTCCAAGGCTTTTGATGGGCTTTTCCGTGACCGTTGGTATGGGCTCACCCTTTATACAGAACCTGTCATTGGTAAGCCGGCCCTTCACAATAGAAATGCTGCGGGATTTGCTGGGTTTGACCTCCATTTGTGCCCAACTAATGTTCTCCTGGAGCTTGTCCAGCAGCTGCTTTGTACATGCTTTTGTTTTTATGATGGTTGTCATGTCATCCATGTACAGTATGCCCTTATCGAGGTAGGCGCAACCCATCTTTAAAACGCTCTCCTCCAACCACCCAACATGATGCCCGGATTATTATTTCCATTGCCATTGTGAAAGCCAGTGGGTTTCTCTTGTGAAATATTGTAATTGTAAATTCTTGAAAAGGTGTAATTATTCATTGTTATAATTGTGTAATGAATGCCGATGTGCAAGAAAAAATGATCTCTGCTTTCATTATTTCCATTCAGTGCATGCAAACATGTTAATAATGTTTGTGTTAAGTATGTTGAAGATATGCAGTGGTTTAAGCAAGGGAAGTTTGTATAGGGCATTGTGTTGCATATTTTTTTTAAGAAAAAAGTGATGCAACAGTAGAACAGTAGAGTCTAGCAACGCCCCTGATAACCCCCTTAATTTAAGACTTCATTTATTTTGCTAGTGAAAGTTGGGTCAAAAAAATAAATGTGGATTTCTGTCTCTTAATTTAAAAAAAATATGTATGAAAAGTCAGCACATGTTTTGTGAAAGTCTCTAACATTTTTTTTTGTTTGGAGCTCTGGTGTGCTGACTTTTCATATTTTTTTATGATTAATGGTTGAGCACCCTTTTAAGGTTGATATGTGTGCTTTTGTTGCATTTTTGTTTCGTGATATTTGTAATATTTCCCTTTCCTGATGTCATGAATTTGATAAGAAATCCCCAAACAGCCAAGATACTGTTAAAATTCTTGATGTTGTCATTTTCTTCAACTTGAAACTTTATTTCTGGCTTTAAGAGTTTTCAATGTGGCTCTCCGACCTTTGAACCTGACTGGGCTCGTATCTAATCTAGTCACAAAAAAAGAAAAAGTTTAAAATAAAAAATAGTCCCCTCATTGAGCTCATTGCCTGCTCTTATATAAGAAATACTGTGTGTTGATGATATTGTTTCTTTTTTATTTACATTTATTTTATGATCATATCATTTATATCTACATTATATCTATGTGATCAAAGCATACTGTTTACGTAAATTCATATGTATTTCTTCATTAAGTGACCGAAAAGCATCTTTCCAAGACCACATATTGGAAAATGTACAAACTTCATCAACACAATCTCTGTGTATTTAAGTGACTTTAGTTTAAATCTGTTAATGTTTAATGAATTATTAATCTGATGAGCTTTTATCTCCATACACAGGAGAAGAAATCCTGTCATTTTCTGGCTATTCAATAAAAGCCACTCGGCATTCTCATTTTTCACCACACAGCACCCACATATGTCATTTGCGGTGTTTATTTCCGTTTTCCACTAAAAGTCATTTGGGCTAATGCAGAATAACTCGATTGGATTCGCAGGCTGCCCCTTATTTAACCCCATTAGCATGACTATAATTTAATAATTTAAGGAAAACACAATTAAGCAAGACGTTTCCTTACAACCATTCCGTTCGGCCCCTAAAGTGACCAACACTGACAGAGAAGATGGTGTTTAAGGGCCGGTCGGTATGTTTTCTGAAGCTCATGGCTCTTGTTATAGCCTTGTGATTGGCTGAACTCAGGAAGCTCTGGTCCGAGACACTTATTCAAATGAAAGTGATGCTGGAGTGACTCCTGTGCTGTTGCTTAGCAACGTGACATCAGGTTGATGTAGTCACGGGACTTGCAAAGCAGCACTGCATTAATGTTCCATTATTTTAAGCCATGTGTACTTTTTTTGATCAAAATATAGTTTATAGAATTTTTTTTCTTATTTTGTCTTACATTCATTGTGTGTGACAGCCACGTGTTCATTTGCATACTGAATTGTGATTGGTCCCGTCTTCCTTGCGCAATGTTTAACCATTCACAGCTGAGTTTACACTACTGCAGGACCAGAGCCATTGATAGCCATTGAGAGAGAGAGAGTTGCGTCAACTCCGTTGACTCCAATGGAGCAGTTTTTTTCACAGCAATGGCGGTTCATGGAGGCTCTCAATAGTTCCCGGAAGTTACTAGTAACGCACGGAGCTGCGGCTAAACAGACCAACCGAGGTAAACTTTTAACCCATTTAAAGACGTAAGTAATTTAATGAATAAAACGATGAAAGAAATAAAGCATTTAAAGAGAAAACATAACTTCCTGGAACTATCTGAAGGCTCCATGAATCACGTGACACACAAAAATTTTGAACTTCCGTTGGCGCAACTCTCTCTTTTCTGAATGGCTCTGTGCAGGACCAAAGAAGCAACACATGAAACTCAAACCTACCTTAAATTTTAACCTTGCACGTTTTGAGATACACCAGCGAAGATCCACCACAGTAAGACGCAGTTTAGTGGTTAATAGCCGGCGCATGTCAAATGTCACTCATAAATATTTAATTCTAACCTTACATATTTAATGATCCATTTCAATGCTGGCATTGACTTACGACGTCTTATTAAAATGTCCATATGAACTCTTTAAGCTCAAAGTGATATTTGATATAGTGCTTTGCACCGTCTATAGGAGATGCTCTTCGGCGGGTTTACAGTGTGTTGTGTGGAGGTTACCAGATGAATCGATAAGAGTAACTACAGGAAAACCGCAACGGAGAGGCAACATCCAGCAAATGGAGCCACGATTCCCACAGCGAGGTGCTTCTGACCGCTAGACGTATGAGAAGATTTGAGAAATGTTCTTTAATGAGTTGTTGTAAATTTCTAAAAGCACTCACTGTGATATTGATCAGGCCCCGGGCTGTCCGAGTAATTGCATATCTTGGCCTAAACGTGTTTAAAGTGCTTTTGACACCGAGGCCATAAAAATCTCTCCGGGTGCTGTTACGCTCTGAATGCTGCTCCTGAGAACACTCGAATATCCTTGAAGAAGACTGGAATATCCACCATCGAAAGGTACATAAGGTTACCTATCGCAGGTGTCCTGAGAAATGACATTATGTGAATTAATCACATCCAGAATAAAAGTTTGTGTTTACATAATATATGTCTGTGTACTGTGCATATTAATTTTGTATTTATAAACACATACTGTACATGTATACATAGGAAATATTTAGATGTATTTATTTACCAATCATTAAAATGATATAAAAATGTTTTCTTAAATATATGCATGTATGTGTATGTTTTTATAAATACAAAATTATTATGCACAGTACACTGTGACATATATTATGTAAACACAAACTTTTATTCTAGATCCGATTAATCGCAGTTAATCGTTTGACAGCCCTAAAACAGAACAAACGTGTCAGGGGAGTGCTTCACATTTTAGCCAATTGGAAGCTTCCCTTCTGTCTGTCAATCATTTTGGATGATCAGTTTTGTTGATGTTTTGGAGGGTGCGGTTCACAAAAGCTTCAGAGCAATTTTAAGTGTGCAAATGACAAAACAGCAGATGATGACACACAGCAGAGCATATGTTTTTGATCCATTAAATATATGAAACTTTTATTAGCAGAGCAGTGCAGTGTTGGCTTGCTCACCGGGAGACTGCATTTATTTATTTATTTATTTATTCATTTATTTATTAGATATTATTTATTATAATGATCTTGCTTGGTCTATAAACACCATGCACTGTGCTGTGTTTTACCTTTCTGTGTTTTTCTTATTTGCTCCTGTAAAGCTGCTTTGGAACAATGCACATTGTGAAAAGCGCTATATAAATAAAATTGAATTGAATTGAATTGAATTTAAAATATTGTAACAAACACTAACACTCCTAAAAATAAAGGTACTATTTGTGGCAACGCAGTAGAATTTCCATTTTGCTTTTTCCAAAGAACCTTTCGGTCAGAATGATTTATTTTCTACCTTTTTGTTGTTTGTAGAACCATTTTAATACTATCTTTTGTACAACTGTGTATGTTAAAGGTTTGTTGTTTAAATTTTACCGCCCAACACTGAACCTTTAAGGAACCTTTATTTTGAAGAGTGTCGTGTCCTTTCCACTTTTCGACACCTTTTCCTACTTTTATATCCAATGTAACATTTTTATCAAACATTCAGATTGAATGTCAGTGGCTAAATTTATTTACAGCACCTATAAATCTTTTAATGAAGAACGTATTTTTTTCATGCCAAATGAATCCATCATCCAAATCTAATGCAAGATGGTGCTGTATTTTCATACATGCATTTTACACTGTATTGTAAAGATCTAATCGTAAATATTTTTTGTTCACAACTTTTGATTAAAGATCTGTCTGTTTTTTTATTATTATTATTTATTTCATTTTTATTTGTGATTTATAAAAAACGTTTGAGTTTGCACAAGGCACTATAACCTGCTATGTGATACGGTCACAAACTTATGTGCTCTCTCTCTCTCGTTCTCTCTCTGTTAAACATAATGATTATCCGTCAGTGTGTGTATATGGAATGATATCGGACAGGCGGAAGCAGGGGGCTGTGTGGCCTCTGGATCACACCGCTCTTCCCAGTTTCGCTAAACAAACCAGATCTGATTTCACAGTCTATGATCTGAAACTGGATTGTGTAATCTTGATCTTCATTAACACTGATGAGGATTACAGGATTTTTCCATTTTAATTGTGTGGCCACTGTGAACAAGACAACATGGGAGATTCCAACATTTGATGTTTGATGGAAGTTCATGCATGAGAGTGTTAAGGAAGCGTTAGAGGTGATGAGTGTTTGATTCTATCATTTTTGTCTGACCTTTTTGTAAAGTTAAGGAGTATGGAGGTGTAAAATGAATGTAGATTGTAGAGGCAAAATAATCTGAATTTGGGTAAATTTGATGAGAAATGTTTGAGTTCAGATCTTCAATAATATTGACCTTTTACTGCAGACTTGAGCAATCTGTGGCCTGTATCACGAAGCGAGGTGAACAAACACTGAGTTGCAGAGTAAATTTTGAGTTGACAAAACCAGACAAACCCAACCTGGATTAGATCAGGGTCAGCTGTAGCACAATGCATGGTATACACGTTCTCTGTGAAACTCCGCTTTGAGCCAGAGTTCGTGAGGCGCGTGCACCTGAAAGTGCGACACGTGCGGCAAACAGCCAATCACACGGAACATGGAACGCATCATCAGTTTGACTGACTTCTCGCGAGTATCAGCGCAATTCACTTTTCTGATGAAGATGACGATCTCATTATGACAAAAAAAGTCATGAATTGAAACACATTTACGAAGCAGGAATAAAAACTGCTGCAGTGAATGTTTGAGAAGGCAGCTACTGACTATAATACAGAATCAACCGAATTTAAATTATTTATATAGCTTTACAATAATATCAAAAGATATGCTTCATTACTTTAAAATGCTTTATATATTGAAGTTTGTTTTTATACGAATATAGTTATATGATTTTTTAAATGCTATGTTTAATATTAATTAATTAATATTAATTATCAACTCATATAATAATTATATGAACGTGTTTTAAATTATAATCAATAAATGTAAATATACAATACAAATAAACAGTTAGCAGCAAAATATTTTCCCTCTAACATCTTATCACTTTAAAGATTTTTTTTTATTTGGAGCGAGAGATATGTGCAAGAAAAACCTGAACCAGAAAAAGAAACCATTGATTTAAACTCATTGATGTCCAGGAGAAAGTTTTCTTTCGTATTAGGATAATAACAAATATCAAACACTCTGTTGTTGTTGTTGTTCAAGGCTGTGCATCTCATGAATTAACTTGTCACCTTTTAAAAGCTAGTCAAATGTGCAGACATGGACAGGTTAAATGATATGCTACAAGCCTTCTAAACCAAACCTACAGGATACACAAGAATAAAAACCTAACCAGACTATAATAAATATTAGCTATTATTTATTAGCTGGCAAAAGCATACAACCATCAACAATCAAGAGACACTTAATAGTTTAAAATATTGTTTGGATTTTTTACAGTTTAACATTAATTCATTGTTAAAGACTTATTTCAGTTTTTGTTGGTTGAATCTCTGCTTGAGTTTCAGAAAATCTGGTTCTTGAAGTAAAAGCAGCTGTAAACAACTTTCGTTTTGTTTGTGCAGGTTTTGTGTAACCAGTGAGACGAAGGCGGTTGTGAAAGAAGCAAATCCACACGCTCATGACCACAGTACAGTCATGTGATGAGCTTTATTCCAAAAGTGATTCAGACACATCCGCAGAGAACCTTTTGCATCTATGCAAAACAGCCCAGCCTTAATTTTACATGCAGAATCATGCAAAAAGACGCAAGTGTTGTAAGATGATTTCAGCACTTATTGTGAGTCAACTCATGACATAATTCACTACAGAAAACAGCATTAAATCCTCAGTTTATGGTGTAATTACATTTAGATATGTTACATTGACTTACTTGGTTATTTAAAACATTGTTCAAAGTTCTGGAACATTGTCAGGCCTCACATTACACTGAGACTCCATTCTTGTGACTTGTGACACAAAAGCACACGGCTCATTTGACATAAAAGTCTCATAGCTGGACAGTCATTTGTCTCATAGCTGGACAGTTTGTATGATAAGAATTTTGACAATGAGTTGTATATCATTCATCACATTTAACATTCATACTTAATTATTGACTAATTAGAATAAGTCGTTCTTTTGTTTTTATTTGGGGAATTAAAAAATCTACAAACATAAGCTTTTAAAACTAAGGGTATGCAAATTTACGAATTTATAACACTAAAACTCTTGTAATGAATATAATAAAGAAATATAATTAAGTCTTCAGAAGTGGAACAACAGATTCACCAAAATCCAGCTGCATTGTATTGTTGCACAAGTGTTTATTACATCTTTCATAGTTCAGTCTGTCATGAGAACCTATAATTAAAGGAACATAAAAACTTATGAATAACTGTTTGTTCATTCAAAATGCATATACACTTTAAACAGTCAGTTTTTGTAACATTTTAATTTATACAATTTAAGCATCATTTAACCTGCGGCTCTGTGTCATTATATGTAAAAAAAAAAGATTAAAATCTGTGCTAAATGCAGGACCCCTAAACCTGCATTTAAATGCGTGTGGCGACATCTAGTGGCGTTTAAAAGAATTGTCCTGCAATCCCTCTCATTTTATTTCCGAGGGACACAAAGTTGTCTTCAAATTTCAATTGTATATTAATTTTAATCTATTTTTATTATTATTTCAAACCATGTTGCCAAAGCATCAATACAATATGATCAGTGATATAACAACTTAAGATTGACATCAGTGTGAATGTCTATAAGGTAAGTATTGATATTGTTGAGAGAGATACTCCAAGGTGTTTTATTTTGTAAGAGACACATTATCATTCATTTAAATATAAACTATATTCTTTCACGGGATATTTCATGTTTAAACTTGAATTAAGTACGTTGTGTAATACGTAATAAATAATAACAGATGAATAATCAAATTAAGTACATATTTTTGGTATTTCTATGTAATTCTGACAAGATTGAATTCGTGTTTGCACCAAGGCTGGTTTTCAGACTTCAAAAGATTATCAGTGCATTGTGGCGCCACCGTGTGGTGATGAAAAATATTGCGCCGCAGTGCGTAGCGCCAGAGAATCGTTTGACGTCATTTCCTGGTTGCCAACAGGAAATAGCGGAGTTTGTTTTGGTTGCTAAGTTGCTTCATCGATGTTCAAGATGGCGAGATGGGGATGAAATAGAATAACCACAGTAATTTGTCGTTGTTGTCTGTTGACAGCCGTGTTGTGTTGACAGCATGTCGTGCGCTGAGGATGAAGAATCGACGCTCGTGAGTGATGAAAAATGCAACTGTTTGTCCAATAAGACGAATGATAATGATGCAGCTAACAGTCAAGCACGAGATATACAAAATAAAGTAGTTGAAATGCTTTTCGTCTTGTGATGTTTAATAGACATATGCAGCTGTACAAGATAATACAAGACTAACAGAATAACGTAATATTTGAAGATACTGCCATACAAATTGTTAATGCTACACATATTTTTTTATCTAGCCCCCCCCAAAAAACCTTAAGAGTAAGAGCATGCTTCATTGGAAATCACAGTTTTTGGGTCATTCGTCTATTGCAGCAGTATTTCCATCTAATTTAATCATTATTGTTTTTCTCCCAAAAGTGAAGTTAAGAAATCTTTCATGCAATAATGATTTTCTTCACATTTTGTTCAAGGTCACACAGTATGTTTGTAGAACAAAAAACGTTCCCATTACACTTTCTTTTATTGATAGTTTTTTTATGTAAATAACTGAAACGTTTATATATATATTTTTTATATATAGTTTTATTTGTGTTTATATATATATATATATATATATGAAGAGTTTGGTTCCAAAATGAGATATTTTTTTTTTAAAAATCATGTTTTTTATTGTGCAATCCAATTAATATCAATCAAACTGCTGTTGGTTTGTTTTGATTTAAGCCATAATAACTAAAAAAGTACAGCTAACTAACAAGATAAAACACAATAAAAGCATGATAACATCATAAAAAACATGTTTAAATTTTTTTTTAAAACAGAGTTATCTCATTTTGGAACCAAACTCTTCATATGTAGTTTATAATATATATTTATTAAATGACTGACGCTGTAGAATGACTGTGTTGTTGTTGTTTTCAGGCTTTGATCTTGTACTACTCTCAGGAGAAGTTCTTCTGTCATATTGTTGATGTTTCCAGTGAAGCTCAACGGAGGTTCAGTCATGATCCCATCTTTACATTTCTTCATGCGTATGGACTGCTCATGCTAGGTGAGGAAAAACCAACGTTCACACATATATAATCACTTTATTCATTGCACTGTTGGTTCAAACACCGCTTTGACACACTATTTACAGTCCGTTTTCACTTTACTTGCATACACATACCACACTTACCAATACATATAGGCCTTCTCTAATGCACATTTTTTTATTATTTCTTCTTATTCTGCTTTGTCTTATGTCTCTACTCTTTACTGTTCGTTCTATAATTTTTGAAAGTTTTTGTTTTGCTGTAAGAATGCATTTTCAGATTGTGGAAGCACTATAGAAATACTTTTGATTGATTTAAACGATTGATTTCTTATTTGAATTCTGAAAGATCAAGTGTTAGATGCCATCCAGGAGTTGGAGCTGTTGAAGGAGAAAAAGGACATTTCTCTTTGTGCGCTCATGGCTCTGGTTTATGCCCACAAGAGAAGACCAAACCCTGGTGCGGCTGTTGCATTTTCTTCCTTCTATAACTCATCGTGTAGTTTATGATTAATGGAATATAATTTCACATTTCCTTAAGAAACGGGTCTCTGTATTATGCTAATTTAACATTTTACAATCTATTGTCTTCATAAACATCTTCGTAATCAAGAGGCAGTCAAACTATCATTGTGAAAGATGTCTGCACCGATCGCAACATTTAAAGATGCGCTGTGTCTCTCTGCACCTGTGTGTAGACCGTGACATCATTCTGGAGCTGGATGGACGAGTGAAGGAGGAGAGGAAGACCTCAGGCCCCAGGGCTCTGTATTACGCCGGGATGCTGCTGTGGCTTCTGGGCCGCAGTGATAAAGCCAGAGAATATGTGGAGAGGATGATCAAGATCTCCAGCGGCTCTAAAGAGGTGAACTTCACTAATGCGTCTGCTGCCGGACCTTTTCATGATGGGAAACCAACAGATCGAGTTGCCGGTTTATTTGATATATCAATAGCATCTGTCTGACAGCGCTTTTATATGTTCAGAATAAATAAGTCCAAACTCAGTTTGCTTTACTATATTGCTCTAATTTATTTGAAGGAAATTCTCTGCACTTTTGAGATGAAAGAATTAGTGTAAAAATATAATGTGACACGAATTAATTATTTAATATAATGTTTGACTAACAGCCAAACTCATGTGGAAAAAAGGGGTTGTGTGGTCCCTTTAAATGTCACGATAACAAATCTTTTATTTGGCTGTTTGTCAATATTTGTTGCCTGTTGTTTAGGGACTTGTGCTGAAAGGTTGGATAGATCTGAGATCTAACAAAGAAGCTTATGCCAAGAAGTCTGGGAAATACTTTGATGAGTCGCTGAAGGAGAAAAGTGACGTGTTTGCTTTGATGGGGAAGGTGAGCACTCTTCTGCTCATTTACTGTATATTACATTTCTAATAAAAATCACTATAATATTATCTAATATTAACTATGTTTTGAGTTTAAGGACAGAGAACAAACGTCATGCTTCTAAGCACTTTATTTATTCTTTTTCTCAGGCAGAATATTATGAATTTCGTCAGAATTATTCGGGTGCTATAGAGATTATTAACCAGGTCATTGTGAGTTACCCGTCGTTTCTACCCGCCCTGATCAAAAAGATGAAGCTGCTGTTAACCTTACAAGACTGGGAACAAACTGTGGATGCGGCGCAGAGGTAAATCACTTACTTTGATATATTTATAATACTTTTTAGACATAGGGCTGTCACGATTTTGAATTTTATATTTTGGAAATCGATTAATTATCTATCAAATAATTGCGTTTATGGCGCTTAATTGTCTGTTTTAAGGCTTTGACAATATAACTATTAATGACAATTAATTTATCCAATGAAGAAAAGAAAAAGGCTTCAAATGTTTATGCAATATGTCAAATAGAACAGCAATGTTATTGATCACAGAAGTCATTTTTAGGCTGACCTTGAAGTTGATGTTCACCGATCATTTCCTCTCCATCATCGCTCTTACATCTCATTTGTGCTTGTGTGTATGTATGCAAACAAATGGTTGGAAATGTTTTTAGTTCGTTCACTGGTTCATTTTCGGGCCTTCAGGCTTCTCCAGAGAGACAAAAACAACCTGGATGCTGTGAGGATGTTGGCTCTGTATTCTCTCTGCAGAGAAGGAAACATCGGAGAGGTCAGAAAATTGAGTCTGGGTTAAATACCAAAAACATTTCTCTTTTGCCTTTTTCTCCCGTTCAAAGCTTTCTTTAATCTTCAACAGTCTGCAAACCAGCTGTCAAATCTCATCAGTAATCTGGACATTCAGGAGCCCAACAATCCAGAGCTCTTCTACAGGATGTCTTTAGCTTTCACTCGAGTGGTAACACTTTACCTTAGAAACACAAACACAGATGTTTTTTGTTGTTCTGTAGTTATTCTGATGTAGATAGGTGATGTTTGTTAGTGTGGCCGATCAGAGCAGGTTCTTCAGCACACTCACAGGATGGTGGAGCGGGCGTTTACACAGGTCCCAGGTGACTCGGAGCTGGCCACAGAGATGGGATACCAGCTGGTTCTGCTGGGCAGGGTGAAGGAAGCCATGAAGTGGTATAAAACAGCAATGACTCTGGACGAGAGCAGCGTCTCGGCTTTAATAGGTGAAACGTGAACATGTCGTCCTCATTCATTCATTCATTCATTCATTGTGCAATAGAAGACGGGGTGAGGACATGATGTGAATATTTTGTGTGCGTACTGTCTCTTTAAACAGGTGTGTGTCTGTTGTGTTTGAATGCAGGTATCATCAGATGTCAGCTGATGGAGGGACACATCGAGGATGCAGAACAACAGCTGGAATTCCTAGCAGAGGTTCAGCAGTCCATCGGTAAATCAGCGGTAAGAGATTCACTGTCGTATTTTCACAGAATAAAGAGGAAGCGAACCGTTTTGGGCTGATATGCATGATGATCTTTTGATTCAGATGTGCTTTGTGGCGTAACAGAGCGTGTTTACACAAACTGAAGCACACTTACAGAAACACACACACGTCTGTTTAGCTAAACACAGCTGTTGTGTGGCATGAGTAATCGTTTAATAAAACACATTTCTTTTATTGTCACTTCAGATAAACGTGTCTGCTAGATGAATATGTAAAACAGCTAGTTTACTCAGTGTGGAATATTATAGGCTAGGACTTGAATTCAAGTATAGAAAACGTGTCAAATAAAGCCTGGGTTCAAGGCATCAAGTTATTTTTAGTTGAGTTGAGTTTTAGTTTATTTTTGCATTTATTTTTCTTTGAATAATTTTAGATTTTATGCTAAGTTAAGTTTAGCCATTTTGTTACGTGCTTTTCTAATTCTTATTATTTTATCAAATTTAATTTTTTTATTACATTTTCATTCATTTCATTTCATTTATTTGAACTCATATTTTTTGTTTTGTTTTGTTTTTCTTTCATTTCAATTAATCATTTTATTTTCTCAATTTAAACGGTAAACTATCACCTTATTGTCAAGGCAAAATGTATAAACAATATTTATGCCCATGCTTTATTTATTTGAATAAGAAACGTTTATTTAACAGAAACATTGTAATTTTGGTAGTTTTAGTTGTCTATAATCTATCATTTGTTTCAGAAATGTTTCCAGAGCAAATAAAAACATCTTGAGAACAGAAACGATGCACGATTAGTAAGCAGATTTTGATCACAAGTCCTATTTTAATCCGTGTGTTTGTTCTATAAGGAGGTGCTGTATCTGCGCGCGCTGTTGGCACTGAAAAAGCGACAATCTCCAGACGAGACGACTAACCTGTTAAATGATGCCGTGGACACTCACTTCTCAGCTCTACAGGGTCTGCCGCTCAGCGTCGAGTACTTTGAAAAACTCAACCCTGACTTTCTCCTGGAGATCGCCAAGGAATATTTAGCTCTGTCTCCCACTAAGGTCTTTACACCCGTACCTCTGTATAAAGCCACACAACATCAGTCTGGTTTGTGTTGGATTGAATGATGATGTTCTGGTTTCAGGCTCCAGCTCCAGGTCAGACTCCGTCTCCTCAGCTCTTGCATTGTGCTTCTGTTCTGGATACCGTGGTGAAGGTGGTTCCTGGTCTACCGCAGGCCGTCTTTCTCATGGCTAAAGTCCGCTTCCAGTCAGGTGTGTTGTTCAGCGTTCTATGGGTTTTTTCATGTCCGCAAATCTGATTCGTTTGTTTGGATAAGATTGATTTATATTTTGGCCTCTCTGGGAAATCTCCTTGGAAAGCAGTTATGCTACATAGATCATTAGAAAAATGTCCTGAATTGAAAAGAATGTCGTAGTGGCACAAAAATAGGCTTTACTTCTTGAAAAATAAAAAATAAACACATTCTTAAATATATTCACTTGAAAAGCAAAAACATGAAGTCTTACTTTTGTAAAGTTTGTGCTTAAAACAAGATCAAAACTGTTTGCCGATGGGTACGAAATAATACTAATATTTCCTTTTAAATTCGATTATTTTTCTTACCCCTTTGGCAAATCGTTTATTCTTGTTTTAAGCAGAATTTTGTTAGAGAGCAAGACAAAACATTCTTGCATTATTATCTGCCTAGTTTTAGAGGTTCAATCATATTTGTATTTTTTTGGGAAAACTAGACAAAATGAGTTCTCGGTCTGATATTTGACTTGTTCTCTCAAGTGTGGTTTGTTTGCTCCCAAGGCGACACAGAAGCGGCTCAGAGCGGCCTGCAACACCTGCTAGATCAGAATCCAGCGCACGCTGATGCTCATCTCCTCATGGCTCAGATTCATCTCACGCAGGGGAGCTTCAAGCTCTCATCCCAGTCTCTGGAGCTCTGTCTCAGCCACAACTTCGAGGTGAGGTCACATGTCTTTAAATCCTGTTGGCTTTCAGCTTCTTTAATAACTCCAGACTGAACCGGCACTCGTTCCTCTTCCACTCAGATCCGCGAGCATCCGCTGTATCATCTGATCAAAGCTCAGACTCAGAGGAAGATGGGTCAGCTCCAGGACTCCATTCAAACGCTGCAGATGGCCATGAGTCTGTGTGGCGTGAGGAGGACGGGCTCCTCGGCTAAAAGACAAAGCAAGAAGACGGAGCTGAGCTCGGCAGACTGCGTCTCTGTGTTTCTGGAGCTGGCTGAAGCTCTGTGGCTCAATGGAGAGCAGGTCAGTGAACGGCTGCGTGTGTGATTCGTTCTGAGAGAACGGGCGAGGGTTTGCTAAAATGTTGTGTTTGGTGGAATAACTTCCAGCACGAGGCGGCTAAAGTGATGCAAGACGCCATCAATGAGTTCACGGGCACGCCGGAGGAGCTACGGGTCACTATCGCTAACGCCGACCTGGCACTGATGCGCGGCGACACGGAGCTGGCACTGAGCATGCTCAGAAACATCACGCTAGAGCAGCCCTACTACATACAAGCCAAAGAGAAAATGGCCGACATCTACCTGAACCACAGGAAAGATAAACGCCTCTATGTGAGCTGCTACAGGTAACACCAGAAATAAAAAAGCTGTTATAATCCATATTTGCTTTTTTGTTGAAGTATTTCATGCCAGAGTATCTTATCTATATTTGTATCTTATGTGTTACACTTTCACAAACAATCATACACGCATACACTCATACACTGGTAACGTATAAGTATCTGTGTTTTCGTCAGGGATTTGGTGGAGAAATTGCCTGCCGCTCATAGTTTTCTGTTGCTCGGTGACGCCTACATGAACATTCAGGAGGTGAGATGTCGTCCGGATGTTTATCGATGTTTCAGCAAGTGAAGAAACTGAATTGTGTGGTTTGTCGTGTTTATGAAACGTACTTAAATTCCCACAAATATTTACTGCGCAGATGTAAACAGGTGAATCTTATGATTCAGACATCCAGATCACATTTCATTACAAAATGTAAAAGAAAAACAACTGTATCACGCACATAAGTAGGTGTATTTTTTTAGGTTTGCTATGGTCAGACAAAATATAGAACAAGTAGATTTTTGAATGATTTCCAGAAATTTGGATAGTGAATAAACTTTTTGTAGTTTTTCGGTTTGGCTGTAAATTGCTTAATGTCGTCTTTTCTTGTAAAGTTTTGTAATAAATAAATAAATTATTATTAAATAAATTATTATTATTCAATAAACAAATAATACTTTTATTAAACAAATTATTATTGTTATAAATAATAATTATTCGTATTATAATAAATTAATATAATAATAATACATGAATGAATAAACAAATAGTTATAATATAAATAAATGATTATAATAATTATTTTTACTATAAAATAAATTATAATATAACATTTTTTTTAGTTATTTAAGTCGTTAAAATGTATTGGTCGAAAGAGGAAGAGATTTTTTCTTGCATAGCGACATTATTTTCATGAATGAAGCACACACCACTCTCACATTTTTTGTTACCCATAATGCAACTGAACCTTTTCCTCTATTTCTATTCTTTGTCATTCTCGTTATTCTCAACAGCGATTCGAATTACTTTCTTGTTACTGTAATACAATAATTCTACTCTGAACCCCAACCAGGAT
Organism: Triplophysa rosa; assembly: GCF_024868665.1. Taxonomy (NCBI): domain Eukaryota; kingdom Metazoa; phylum Chordata; class Actinopteri; order Cypriniformes; family Nemacheilidae; genus Triplophysa; species Triplophysa rosa. Next base: position 2,027,115 of record NC_079895.1, on the reverse strand, counting down.
ACACTGTATTCTTTTCTGAGATCCCAAACATTGCGTACAGTCTCTTATGAGATGATTACCTTCAGACAGGCGTATCGTGTTTTTCCCTCATCCGCACGTCCATGTTTTTGATATGTGTGAATATGATGTTCTCTGCTGACAGCCAGAATTAGCCATCGAGGTGTATGAACAAGCCCTGAAGAAAACTCCTAAAGACGGAGCGGTGGCCAGTAAGATCGGGAAAGCGCTTGTTAAGACGCACAACTATGTGAAGGTGAGCGGCGAAGATGCAAAAGCAAAAAGAGAGATGTCTTTGTTTGCTAATGTATATCTGTAAGTGTGCTTTCTTCATACATCTCATTGTTTCTCCAGGCGATTAACTATTACGAAGCTGCCCTGAAGAACGGTCAGCAGACTTTTCTGAGGTACGATCTGGCCGATCTGCTCATGAAGCTCAGACAGTATGAACGCTGTGAGAGAGTTCTGCAGGAGGCTCTCGCACACGATCCTGGTGAGAAAACATCAACACAACACCCAACATGTCTTGCATTTCTTTTTAAAAACAAATCAACGTTTTTGAGTCTCAGTTCAGCGATGGAATACAGACACGGTTCTTTGTAACTCTTAATGTCCCATTTATCAGGTTTAGTCAGGGTGGTATCACTGTTTAAAGGGCGTGTATTCAGTAACCTGTTGTCATGTTGGGAGAGAGAAGACCAGAAACAAGATTTTGGGCGTGCCGTAAGAAAACAGGGTGTGGAGGTGAACCGAACCGTTAAAAACAATTGTTTTAGTTGTGTGTTAGCTTTAACGTACTGAACAAATGAATGGTTATTACACAGAACAGGTTCACACTTTAGTCTTTCCAGCATTTCTTGTAGACGATTGCTTGTGTGACGTCACTGTCATTTGTACTTCACACGCACACACACAAACTGCATTTACACGCATTAGTTAACACAACATGGGCGCTTGGAAATAAAACTGATGTGTCTCTGTCTGTATTTTTCAGTCAATGAACTCATGCTGCTCACTGAAGACTGCCGATATCTTGTGCTTCTCGCCAAAGTCCAGAGCAAAGTCAATAAAAATGATGAAGCCTTACTGTCCTTACAGAGAGTAAGTTCAATCTCAAGGTTTTGGTTTAAAGAGATACTCCACCCCAAAATGACATTTCTGGCATGAACGGTTGAACACAAAGAAAGATATTTGGAAAAATGTTAGCAACTGACATTTCCAGGGCATCATTGACTACCATAGTAGAAAAAAATGGAAGTCAATGGTGCCCCAGAACGGTTTGTTCTCCTACATTCTTCAAAATATCTGATTTTGTGTTCAACAGAACAAAGAAATGATTTTCCTACTATGGTAGTCAATGATGTCCCAGAAATATCTTTCCTTGTGTTCATCAGAACAAAGACATCTATACAGGTTTGGAACAACTTGAGGGCGAGTAAACGAGGACGGAATTTTTCATTTTCGAGTGGAGTATCCCTTTAATTATAGCAAATATAACTTCATTCAAATTTACTTCTGAAGTGCTTTTCATAATGTTGCATTGAAAATACATTTTAGAATAAAGAGTAGAGACATAAGAACAAAACATCATAGACATAAGAAATGGTAAAACATTTTTTTTATTTGATTCAGAGTTTTAATGAGCTTTTATTTAAAAAATGTATATATATTTTGGTGCTTTGCTTTTGTCATTTTATAATCTTTTTTTAAAAATGATGCTATATAATAGCAATTGATTAATTTTTATTTTAGTTTTATTTTAGCTTTCGTTTATTGTCACAATTTTAGTGCTTTAAACTCTTGATACAACATTTACATTTTTCCTTTAGTTAAGTCTTTCCCAATAATTTTTAGGTCAATATTTTACTTGATTCCAATGAACAGAAGCATTTATAAAGGTTTACTTTTAGTCAACTAAAATAACCTTGATTTGAATGAATTCTCAGTTGTGATTCATTTAAGTTATTTAAGTCTCATATGTTTTTCCTTAAAGAAAATATCAAACAGAAACAAATGAGACTATAATTGTCGAAATCCATGAAAACCTACATATACCGTAGGTGTAAAATAAACGCTGAATGGTAAAAGTCAGGACAGTTTTCCAAACACTTTTGTGTTTCATAGGTTAGTCCTGCTTTAAACTCATGCCATTGTTGCTATGACGACGCGTATGGATGCTCAAACAAACACAGCGATGTTTGGGTAACACCACAATGTTGACACATTTTAGTGAATGCCTCACTTATGTCCACGTATTAACCTAACGAAATCAGTTTTGCGCTCCACAGAGTTCTCTGGTAATAAATCTTCTCGTCCGCAGGCGAGAGACGTGCAGGCGAAGGTCCTGAAGCGCGTGCAGCTGGAGCAGCCCGACTCGGTGCCGGCGCAGAAGCAGCTCGCCGCAGACATCTGCGCTGAAATCGCCAAACACTGCAGCATCCAGCGCGGCTACGAGCGAGCCGTCAAGTTCTACAAAGAGGCGCTTGTGTACTGCGACGGCGACAGCAAGGTCAGTGTGTTCCTCTCCCGGCAGCTGGACACGCCAGTGAGGATCTGCATTCAAACGCTCATTCAAAGATTGCATTCATGCGCAACGAAATAGAAATCAAAGAATACTTGGCTCAGCTGTGTGTGTGTGTGTTCAGGTGATGTTGGAGTTGGCTCAGTTATATCTCACTCTGGATGCTGTTGACGCGTGCCAGCAGCAGTGCGCTGCCATTCTGAAGAATGATCCCGTGAACGAGGCGGCCACGCTGGTACAGTTCTGTCCCCCATCTTTAAGCATCATGAAAAAATCCTTCGATCAGACGAAACGAATCCATACGTTTCACTCTCTGTGTTTGTCGGCAGATGATGGCAGACCTGATGTTCAGGAAGCAGGACTACGAACAGGCTGTCTTTCACTTCCAGCAGCTCCTGGAGAGGAAACCGGGTATGTCATTCGTCTCCCGCACCTTCTAACCCCCCCAGATCTCCTTCCAGAAGAGTAGAGCAAATCAAGCAGCCAGAATGACGCGATCAATCTCGTCTCCAGACAACTACCCAACGCTGTCCCGCCTCATCGATCTGCTGCGCCGAGCCGGCAAACTGGAGGAGGTCCCGAGGTTCCTGGAGATGGCAGAGAAACACTCGCAGAGAGCCAAGTTTGAGCCCGGATTCAACTACTGCAAAGGGCTTTATCTGTGGTGAGCGTTTCGATTCCTTCCTTCGACAGACGCTTTGATCCAAGATGTTTGTTTCTGGAGTCTAATGGTGATGTTTTTGTAAGGTACACCGGTGAACCCAACGACGGGTTGCGGCACTTTAACAAAGCCCGCAAGGACAACGACTGGGGTCAGAATGCCGTGTATAACATGATCGAGATCTGTCTGAACCCTGACAACGACACCGTCGGGGGAGAGGTGTTCGAAAACCTGGACGGAGACATGGGGTGGGTTCCGATGCCGGTCCTTTCAGTACGATGAATGTAGATGGGAGAGGTCAAATAATCTGGATTCGGGTGGATTTGACGAGCAATGTTCATAGAGTTCACATCGAGATCTTTAATAATATTGACTTTTGATTGCAAATCTGAGCTCGGTTTGACACATTGTAGACATCTCTTCTGAAACTCTAATGACACATACTGTATGTGAGATTTCGGACTATAATCGAGATATTAAAGTTTCGTATTTAGGCGGTTCCGTATGGAGCACACAGCCAGTTATTCACATACTTCACGAATGCCTTTGTTGGTTTGATTCAGGAACTCCACAGAGAAGCAGGAGTCGGAGCAGCTGGCGGTGAGAACGGCCGAGAAGCTTTTAAAGGAGTTGAAGCCGCAGACGCCTGCGGGTCACGTGCAGCTGCGCATACTTGAGAATTACTGTTACGTGGCCACCAAACAGAAAGCAAACGTGGAGCGAGCTCTCAGTGTGTTTATTGAGATCGCAAACAGCGAGGTGAGCGACATCACGCGACAGTCACGGAACTTCGATTCGATCGAACTGTGTCGGCATCGAAGTGCATCGCAGACTGAGATGACAGTGAACGTTTGTTGTTGATTCTCAACAGAAAGATTACGTTCCTGCTCTGTTGGCCATGGCCACTGCCTACATGATCCTGAAACAGACGCCCCGAGCCCGAAACCAGCTCAAGCGCATCGCCAAGATGAACTGGAACATCATCGACGCGGATGAGTTTGAGAAGAGCTGGTTACTACTGGCCGACATCTACATCCAGTCTGGGAAATACGACATGGCCGGAGATCTGCTGAAGAGATGTCTGCGCCACAACAAGGTGACCTCTGAGTAGAGAGTTGATATATGACGAAAGAGGTTTTGTTTTTGTGCGAATCAAACACTTGTGTTTTCATGACAGTCTTGCTGTAAAGCGTACGAGTACATGGGTTACATTATGGAGAAAGAGCAGTCGTTCAGAGACGCCGCCATGAATTATGAAAAGGCCTGGAAGTACAGCAATCAAACTAACCCCACTATAGGTACCGTATGAGTAAAGCTCTCCCGCCCGACCGTCTGTTCTGTTCGCATGTGAGACTGTCTGTGTGGTGACATCTCTTTGTGTGTCTATACCAGGATACAAGCTGGCATTCAATTACCTGAAGGCCAAAAGACACGTGGATGCTATAGATGTGTGTCATAAAGTGAGTATGTGAAAACTTCTTCTGTAAAGACTGCATAGAGGGCTTGCAAGTATCTTAACAGTACGTGTGATTTATAGTCAAGAGTTTGTATTGGACTGCCGTTTCTGATTCGATTATGTTTTTTTGATTTGTGAGGCGTGTTTGGGAAAGGGAAATACATGGGAAAGGCTATGAAATTATTGGACATTTGTTGTTGTGCTTTGTTGCTTATAAAGTAAATAATAATGTTTAAGCAAACGTTGACCGTATATCTGAATGTCTCGCACCAGGTCTTAGACGCACATCCAAACTATCCACGGATAAGAAAAGACATCCTGGACAAAGCAAGAGCGGCTTTAAGATCATGACGTCATCATGACCAGTGTGTGTGTGTGTTTGCACGTTTATGTGTTCACTCAAGCGTGATTTCATGTATGTTTTGATCAGATTGATCATTTGATAATAGTCAGTACATGAATTTTGTACGACTGCTTACAGTGTTCAGCATTCTGACTGGTGTCATGTTGTTAATCATAATGCACAATTAAATAAACATTTGAAAAAGTATATAAAAATAAAAAAGTAAAAAAATAAGATGTACGAGTTTGTTCATTGAAATGATTTAATCAATTAAACTTATTTCAGGGAGAATTACATTCTTGGAATATGATATCTCAGTTATTAATTGATCTATTAATTAGATGGTTCAGTTGTCTCAAATGTAGTTGGGTAAGCTAAAGTAAACCTTACTAGGGTTCCATCGTTTTACTTAAACCAAGTTTTCTGCATTTGAAGCAAATAATGAAGTAACAGCCATTCAGAATAGACGTGAACTCCTTTAATACTGTTTAAAAACATCTCGGGGTGAGAATGAGAACCTCAAGAAACTGCCGGATAAAATGACAAGAAAACATTTCTACAAACTTCTTCATGAAGTGTGACACTGACGATGATCAAATATAAACATTTGGATTGGTTTTGGATACCTTTATTTTTTACGCATAAATAAAGAATAGTTAGGAATTCTGTTGTTGGATATGGAGAGGTTGAACACAAGGGAACTCGAGGGAAGGTGCATTTCAAGCCCCCTACAGAGGAACTGAGGACTCTGAGCCTCTCTGGTATTCTTCTCTTGTCCGGTTTGTGTCCGGTTTCTTTTCTTTACGCTGCGCACACAGAAGCGCTTTATGAAGCTCGTGCGCACGGGGACGCGCTCGCGCTGGATCCAGTATGTCTGGTGAGTGCGCTTTCTTTAACCTATATTCTACTTTATTATGCCCATATTGTAAATTAATTTAAATGCTAAAATACTAACAATGACGCACACTTAAATCTGACCCATCGGCGATTACCGTGATTTTGTCCAAGTTATTCTGGACGAACCACTTCTGACAATTGTATCCCTAGAAACCATCACGTTTGAATGGATGTAATGGTTAGAATGGGAATTGTGTTGGTTTTAATGGAAACTACCAGTTGCACCGGTGGGATTATCTGGTGGATGAGAACCAAAAGATAAAATCCTACTATTAAATCCAATTTGAATACGGCACAAAACACTTCATTGAGGCATTCCGTTATCGAGTTTAATGTTTTTCGAAGTGGAAGGATAACTTTGAGATTATTCCTGTTGCTGAAACGCTTCTCTCCGCGTTGTGATGCGCGCGTTCCTGCGCTGCGCGTCTCCCGGCAACATCCTCGCGGAGCGGATGCCCGTAATAATCCTGGTACTTTAATATCAGCCCTGTTCCCAAACTTATCAAACCCTGTTACTTTCTAGAAACGAAAATGCTTGCGTTGATATGTAAGGGAAGTATATATCGTCCTTTGAAACTGTAATAATGTCAAACTTCGTATTTTTTCAATCAAACATCATTTGGCGCGGCTGAACAAACTTAAATCACACCTCACGCGATCAATACCAGCAATATAGCTAATATTTACTTGGCATGTTTCCTCGCCAAATATTGGAGGATGAGCATTGATATTACAAAGGCTAGAATGCAAGAACTGGTCATATAAATGATTTTTAATAAATGAATACGGAAGGAAACGTAAAACGTCACGGTGGTGGACAAACCCAAAATATCAACATTCCTGCAATTTACATGTGTAGATCAGCAACATTTTTCAAACGCTTCTCGCTGACGTTGCTTGACGCACCCTCCGAATGAATGGAGGTCAGATGTGGCGATTACGCACTCGTTACGCACGCTCCGCCCTTTTCCTGACTGAAACGCACCTGGCGCCACACACGCCCCGCCCCCTGCCTTCACTCTTCCTGTGAGAAACACACCTGGCTCGAGCGACGCGGAAGTCCGAGTGTGATTACTCCACATTGACGCCGCTGCTGGAGTCAGACGCAGACGGCGGTTCGGCTTTGAGACAGTCCTTGTGAAGCTCGAAACACTTCTGAATATGTGTTTGCATGATTGACAACCGCCGGCGGTATGTTATATACTTTGTTTTACAATCTGAGAGAGAAAAACGTTCTTTAGGTGTTTCGTGTGTCAGTGCTTCATTCGTGTTGTAGCGCTCACTATGATGCATACGTGGATGAAAATGACGTGCCGTATTTTACTGTGCGTTTGAAATGTCATTTTTACATTACGCATCTTTATGAGGCATTTCATGAATTCGTTTAAGAGTGTATGAACTAGTGTTATGATAAAGTTAAGTTGAATATTTTAGTTTAGTCTACTGTATATTAATCCCTTGCGAAAATGAACCGTGGTTGGCTACAGTAACTATAGTTTCACCGTGACATTTTATAGTAATGACTTGATTCAGTCTTTTTTATTGTTGTTACTACATTTGCTTTTAATTCTCTTTCTAAATATCACATACTTTTTGTTATTTTTGCACGCATCAAGAAAGTAAATGAGTCGGTCTTCAATGCTAAAACAGACATTTAAAAACACTTTTCCATTGGTTAAAAGGACCAATTATCATTTGGAACTATTACAATTCACTCCAAGTGGATGTTTTTAAAGAACTTAAGTTCACAAAACGACTTCTCTCATGTGATGAATGATTTCCCAGCTACCTAAACTGGGCTTAAACGTCAAAGGAAATGTTTAGGTTGGACGTTCAGCGCTGGCACTGAAGTTCACAGCGTCTCGATGTTTTTCCTTCCTCGAACCAGTTGTCAGTGTTTGTCTTGAAAAATGTTCGCGGTGGCTCGGCTTGTGTTCTTTTGTGTGCGTATCTGTTCGTCATCACCTCCGTCTCATTCACAGGTTTGACAGCCGGCGATGTTACGCGCAGGGTGTGTGCCAGGTGAAGTTTTGTTCCAGAGACTCTGAGCGCCGGCCTCCGTTCACAAAAGAATGACATTTCTCCGCAGACTCCTGCGCAGGCGGCTGCACCCGTGGAAGCTCGCCATCGTGGCGTTTGTGTTCTTGACGTTCCTGTTTCTGATGCAGAGAGAAGTGGTCAGTCACAACCCGCGGGATGAGCCTTGGCTCAGGGACATCGTGGGCAAACGGGACGCCGTCATCGGGATGGTGATGGGAGCCGTGAATAACTTCCGGGACGCTATGCCAAAGATGCAGATCAAAGCTCCCGTGAGACAGCAGCAGCAGGGAAATGAAGGCCTGGCCTGTTTACCCGGATACTACACGGCCGCTGAACTCCGTCCGATTCTGGAAAGACCCCCGCAGAACCCCAGTCACCCGGGGGCTTCTGGGAAGGCTTTTCACACTGACCACCTGAGTCCAGCAGAGCAGAAGGAGAAGGAGAGAGGCGATGAGAAGCATTGCTTTAATTTGTACGCCAGCGATCGGATCTCGCTCAGCAGGGACCTGGGGCCCGATACGAGACCTCCGGAGTATGTATCGCCTGTTTGCTTTGCTCACCTGACGCTGATGTTTTTCACCCCCACGAACAGTTTGTCTTTCAGTTTATCGCTGCATTTCATTGGATGAAAGGTTGGGCAGGTCTCATGTCAGCTTATAGCTGCTTTGGAGATGTCAAGGGCCTCGTCTCGAGAATAGCCAGGTGTATGAGGTCGTATTTTTGTCAGTGAGGGTCTTCACATCTTGATACAGTTTTAAATGTGAGGCGTGCCGAAAAAAGTCTGACACGCACTGACACATTTAAGATCGCAATCGTAACATTTCCAGACAGAGAGGATCTTGAGGATTTGTCTGAGTTTGAAGATTTCTTCAGATTCGTCTGGTGCTCTCTTGTGAGGTTTTGTCTTCAGACACTTTATCTAAACATGCCTCCACTACTATTGAGATAAATTAGAGACTCGGAGGAAGACCAGCGCTTTTTCTTCAGTTCAACACGTTTGTTCTTGCCCTTATTGTTATATGAAGTGACACGTAACACAGTTCGAGCTTGGCTTGATCAACACAATCTCATTCATGCGTATCAGTATGATCTGCTTTTGCGCCGGTGACGTTCGGTTTTGGGGTGGGGCCTCATTTTTGCGTTTATCTAATAATCACATCGGTGGTGTCCTTCAGAAACCTCGCGTCACATAAATCATTATTATTAGTCACTCACCCTTTATGTTTGCCACTGGGTTTTGCAATTACCTAACCAGTAAAAAGTGTTAAAAAGTGCTTGTCAACTTTGGCAGTATTTAATCATTTAAAGAAACGTTTTTTTTTTCATTTCCTGAAAAACAGCGAATTTGGACATCCGAGGTTTCAGAAGGACAGCGACCATATGTTTTTATGCTTTTTACAAACTGCTATGGATTTGTAAAACAGTTATGAATTCCTGTGGGATCAGGCTGGTCGCATAACTAAAATAACTCAAGTATATACATCTTTTGGATGGAAGGTGTAAGTGAGGAGAAGTATGTAGAATAAGATGAAACGCATCACCTTTTTTGGTTGAAAACAAATAAACATCAGGCGTCTCACTTCTCACCCTTATTTACATCTGATTTAATCTTATAATAATGATTCGAGCTGTCGGGTTGGATTTTGTGGGAAATTTGTGGTATCATTTGACTTAAACACACGTAAAGAAGGACGTAAAGTAACCTGCAATTTTGTGTTTCAAACAGAGATGATGATAGAGAAAAACGTTTCGGATAGCAGCTGAATTATAGTTCATTTGCAAAAACAGAGAACTCGTTTCATTTCATTTTTATAAATCCTGTTTTGGGGCATTCGAATGCATGTGATTTATGATAACTTATCTCTTTTTGCATATGAACTCTTCAAATATTGCTTTATCATTCCAACATCTGTTGTTGCCAGTTAGATTACAAATGTTCAATATGTGCAAGAACTAAAACTAGAACTGTTGCAGGCGAGAACAGGGTCCTGTGACCGGGGGGTGTATTGTAGTCCTCTATGGTATAAACTTCACTTTGAGACCAGGTGGGGGGCGGCCACTCATAAAACTTTTTAGAGTAAAGGCCAAAGACAAAATAAACTCAAAATCTGTGAAATCGTCGTGTCGTCATTTTTATAGTTGTATTCAGAACAATTCGGTACACTCTTAAACAAAAGGTGCAGAAGAACCATTAATGGCTGAATGGTTCCATAAAGAACACCTGAAGATCCAAAGAACCTTTTCTTTATCCAGGTTTTTCAGGTTGTAAAATACATCTATAATAGTGTATATCACTAAGCCCTTCGATGTATTCATTTGTCTCCCTTTCATTTTTTCACAGATGCATAGAGCAGACGTTCAAGCGCTGTCCGGCCCTGCCGACGACGAGTGTGATCATCGTGTTTCATAATGAAGGGTGGAGCACGTTACTGCGCACTGTCTACAGCGTCCTGCACACCTCCCCTGCGCTCCTGCTGAGGGAGATCATCCTGGTGGATGACGCCAGCTCTGACGGTAAACACCCCTCTGTGCGCTTTAATGGGTGTCCGGTTCCAGCCGGGCAACCCGTCTCGCAGAATTCCTCATGAAAAGGTTACAACAGGAAGCAGAAATGTTTGCGAATGTTCTCTGAGGGGTTTTGCCGAGGTTTGGGGGGCTGTCAGTGGACTCTTAGAAACTAGACCTCTGTCGGCGAGGAAGAGAAAGAAGGGATGAGAAATGACGGCAGGAGATCTGCTTGAAATACAAGACCCAGAATTTTTGTTTGACTTCAAGTGTTTAACATCCAACATGGTACCACACAGTGTTGGGTAAGTTACTCTGAAAAGTCATTAATTACTAGTTACTAATTACACATTCAATAGTGTAATTAGATTACTGTACAAATTACTCTCTCCAAAAAGTATTTAATTACTTATTACTAATTACTTTCTATATCCTATATCAACCTTGATGAGTTAAGTGATTCAAGGATAGACATAAAACGACTCTCAATTCATTCAAATAAATCATATAAAACTACATAAAGTACAATTATTAACTGACTTGTATAACAAATGTGCGAAAGATACATGAATGCATGCATTTTAAAGTTAGATTTTGAATTTTAATGTCAATTCCACTATTATATACATTACACAGTATTTAATTCAGTTACATCAGAAGTAACTGTAATTTAATTACAGAACAAATAAGAGTAATCCCTTACTTTACTTTTTAAGGGAAAAGTAATTCAATTACAGTAACTAATTACTTGGTAACTAGTTACACCCAACACTGGTACCACATGTGTTCAATAGTAATTAAATTAGTAATTCATTGAACATTTTTTGAGTCCACAGACTAATTACCGGTCGTGTAAAACAATCGAGTTGTTTTGGCTTGACGAAGTGCTTAGCGATGTAAAGAGGATCTGTTATATTGCTGATGTGTTACTTTTTTTTTTTTTGCCGACCGAAAATCCTCCTCATCCCAACACTGTGGGCCGGAAATTAGTCTGCCGACCCTGGCGTCCCAAAAGCTTACCGTCGCCATCTTGTGTAACTAGCGAATTATATTTAGGTTCTTAATTACTGTATGGCTTTCTTTCTTCTGCAGAACACACAAGCAAATATTTTAAAGAGTGTTGATAGCCAAACAACACTAAACCCCATTGACTTCCATTGTATGGACACAAAACCACTGACACATTTCTCTAAATATCTTCTTTCATGTTCAACAATCATGTTTTGAAAGACATGCGGGTGAATAAAAGATGAAAGAAGTTTTGGGTGAACTGTCCTTTTTTTATATACCCTGACCAGGTTGTTAAACACCTGGTTTGCGGTTAGTGAAGGATTTGGCGGTCCCGGACTGACTGACCTTTCCATGCTGGCGTCTCGCCATGTGAGAAATGGAAGCTAGAGAATTGGCTTTCAACGTCCTCTTTCTCATTCTGTCTTCTTTTAATTACACTCTCTCGTGTGGTTTCAGTTTCTGCTGAGAGGGACCAGCGTGCTGTGTGTTCAGTCAGAATCAAAGCCAAAACTTTTAGTACACCGTACTGTGAGGCTTGGACTCCTTTCAGCTGCCTTGTGTTATTCTTTTAAAAGAAAATAACTCTAATAATGTCATATCACGTATCGCAACATAAATTTGGTGGACCTATTTTAAAACCTCAAATATTATATACGCAGAGAGGCCTCATCAGCGGCTGTTTTATGTGAACTCCCGTCCGCCATATTGGAAAGGTCAAAGTTGGCCTGTAAGCAGTCAAGAGCAAGTCGATTTTTCTGTTCTGACATTTCTGTTTCTCGCAGATCGACTGAAGGACGAACTGGACGACTACCTGAAACAGTTGAACATCGTCCGTGTGGTCCGTCAGCTTGAGAGGAAAGGTCTGATCACGGCTCGGCTCCTCGGGGCATCGGTGGCTACGGGAGACACGCTCACCTTTTTGGACGCCCACTGTGAGTCATCATCTCTTAACGTCGCATGAATGTCCCTGTGACCGCCGGCTAATAAAAACACGCCTGTGGTCAGTCAGAGTTCTTCTCTGCTGGAAAGAATGTGTTGCTTTTAATTCTGTCGGAGTTTATGCCTGTTAAAGATTCACGGTGGGGTTTTTTGGGCATGTTTGTGGAGTCCAGTTCAGAACACTGTTGTATTTACTGCAGCGCTTGTATTTACATTCTGGTTTGGATTTGAGTTTTGAAAAACCCCAGAGTAACTCATTGAATGTAATAATTCAGCGCAAACTGTTTTCCCATTCAGATTTAGTTTCGAAAAGGAATTCGGCCTGATGTGAGCTGTCTGGTTTTGTTTTCTTTCGTAAACTTCGCATATTTATGAGCGAAGTTACTTGTGTTGCATTATTAATCGCGCTTCGATTAAGAGTTTATTTTAGCCCCAATGAGAAAAGATGCAAAAACTGTTTTTGTTACCTGCTATTTCTGTCTTGTTTTCCTGTACAAAGCTTCTTTCAGTGGGATGAGAAATATAAACTTAATTTTAAAGAACAGAAATGGCATAAACTCACATAATTCTGATCATTTATTTCAATAAACAAGTTCAATAAAGTTTAATAAATAGTATAATGTTTAATGTTTTACGTAATTTTGCTTGTCAAAGATATCTTGACTTAGGAAGGTTTAGATATTTGTACAGGAAAACAAGATTTTTTTGCAGTATAATAACCAAAAGCAGGGCTTAACGCTAAGGATTTTTCCCACTGGCCCGGTCGGGCAAGTGATTCCAATTTTTATTGGCCCTGCCAAAATTTTTACTGGCCCCACCACAAAAAAAAGAATAAATAAATAATATCGTCTAGTTATTTATTGTTTTTTACCTATGTAGTCTTAATATTTAAGGTTATAATACCATTAAAACTATTAGGCTCTGGGAATAACGAACCTGCGAATGTCGCGACTGGCCAATCAGAATCAAGCATTCCAACGAGCCGTGTAATAATAGTAGTTATCAGGTACAAAAATTAAATAATGTAAAATAACACTTTATGGTTTTCACTGTATAAATTACATTCAGAATAAACCTTAATAAAGTTATAGTTTAACCGGTCAGGAGCAGTGAATGTTTTTTGTCTGTTTGATGAACATTAAAAACGAGTATGTTTTAATAGGCAAATGCTAAAGTTTGGTGACGATACAGCGCTGGGTCTCAGATGCTGGCCCCGGGCTTATTGTTGAGCCCTGCAGAAGGTTATACTTTGACTATGTTGATACTCTTTTGATGTTTCTTCACTGTGAATACAGCCCTGACTGTTCTCGTTAATGCTATTTATTTTTTTATGTTCTTGCAGCTTTGCTCAGAATTAATTTGAAAAAACGTCCATAACAACATAAAATATCAATTGTAAAACCATGGCACCACTAAATATACCAAATTTGACCATTCCCAGTAATTCTTAATAAGATTCTGTTTGGTTTTGGTATTAAAGTTTAACAAGAGAATGAAGGAGTGATGTGTGTTTTTCAGGCGAGTGTTTTCACGGATGGCTGGAGCCTCTGTTGGCCCGGATAGCAGAGAACTCGACAGCCGTGGTGAGTCCTGACATCACCACCATTGACCTGAACACCTTTGAGTTCATGAAACCCTCACCGTATGGACAAAACCACAACCGTGGGAATTTCGACTGGGCCCTGTCCTTCGGCTGGGAAGTGCTTCCGGCTCACGAGAAACAGAGGCGCAAAGATGAGACCTACCCCATTAAGTAAGAAAAAGCTTGGATTAATGATTCACCCAGAAATACGCGTGATCTATCATGCCCGTATGAAACCGTGAAGCTTTTTACAATACGATAACAATAAACAACTGAAGCAGATCTGCTGTTTTCCTTTAAATGCTTTGACTGAGAAAGTAAATTGACTTTATAACACTCAGAACCTCATTAGATTTCATTGTTGGTGTTCTATTTAGTGTTTGTACCCACGCAGTCTAATGGAAAAACATTAAAAGCAGAGGAATGTTTGCAATGTAATCACATTTGTCCTCGCAGAACTCCCACATTTGCAGGCGGTTTGTTTGCCATTTCAAGAGATTACTTCTACCACATCGGAAGCTATGACGAAGAAATGGAGATTTGGGGAGGAGAAAATATTGAAATGTCCTTCAGGGTGAGACAGTACGCACGCACGCACGCACACACACACACACGATCTACACACATGTACATCTCAATAAATAAATAAATGCTAACAAATATACAGTTTATGTTCGAAACTAAATATTTTGAGTCAAGAACAAGCACTTAAAGTCCCAGTGAAATAAAAAATGACAATTCTTATTTTTTCATGAAATATTTCAGCGTTTATAGTAAATCGTTTATCAATGTGGGTCATTTTCTTTTTCAAATTCATGTACCCTCATAATCTTCAGTTAAAATCTGAAAATGCACTTCCGCCCTGAAATGGCTATCCATCTCAAATGACGTAAACTAGACGGCTTGGGCGGAGCATCCGTTAACTCCTCCCCTTCAACTGTCAGTCTGCTGCCAGTTTCGTTTCAAAATGCAACAGCTGTTTTTACACATCCAATCAATTCGGTGTAAAAAACGCAAGCCACGCCCACTCATTTTCTCCTTTGAAATTCCTTTTCACTCGGAAATGCGTCAGAATACGGAAGTAAAAACGATCGCAACTTCTGGTTCACGGGGACTTTAATTAAAAAATCTAAATAGATCAATTTTGTTATCATACAAAATTTATTTCAAATTTATTTCTATAACGCTTCTTACAATTTTGCATTGTTGCAAAGCTGCTTTGCAAAAAACACCGTAGAACAAAAAGTAGATAAAAATAAGGAAAAAATAAATAAAATAATTGTATTGTTATAATTTATTGTAACAATTATGTAAGAGATAATGTACATGCAGCCAGTTGTTATCACAAGAATAAACAGTATGACTGTACATGATCCCACTTATTACAAGGCTGTTGACTTCATAAGTATGTTATTAAACATTAAATATTGTTATGTAAATTAATATGATTTTATTAGCTCATTTTTAACAAATGTAGACCTTCTGCGAGAACCTGTTTACTTTCGGTTTTAATGTAAAAGACACAATGTTCAAATGCAATTAACAGGCAATTTGGTTTAATCATTTGTAAATGTAATGTCATATATGTACATGATGTAAACTCATTTTTTGTGTGTGTGTGTAATATTAAACTGTGCCTGTCAAAATGATTTGTAGCATCCGGGTTACCTATGTGATTAGTTTTGAGCGGTTGTTATTTGGAAATATCGGACCTTGAAATGTCGCGACTGGCCAATTGGAATCAAGCATTCCAGCGCGCTGTGTAATAAAATCGTAGAACATTATTATATAATATAAATATGATATATTTTTAAGAAATCGTAAATATTAGAAACATAAATTTACATTGTAAACAGTTTATATTATACAGTAGCTATCATAATATATTTGATATAAACTGTTATTTATAGTGCTATTAAGCAAGTATGTGTGTCAAATGTTCTGTAAGATGTTGATGTTATTAGATGTTTACGGAGCTATTTGTGCTGAAATGCAAGAGGAATACTGATTTCAAAACGCAGTTTTGTGTAATGACTGAAACGAGTTGTTTTCTCTCTTGTATTCATATTGTCCTGATGTCTTCTCATTGTTTTATAGGTGTGGCAGTGCGGCGGGCAGCTGGAAATCATCCCCTGTTCTGTTGTTGGTCACGTGTTTCGCACGAAGAGTCCACACACCTTCCCCAAAGGCACACAGGTGATCGCTCGAAATCAGGTGCGACTGGCTGAGGTGTGGATGGACGATTATAAAGAAATCTTCTACAGGAGAAACCAGCAGGCTGCAGACATCGCCAAAGAGGTGAAGATGAGCATTTACACACCTGTACACAAGACTGAAAGCACTTTCTTCATCTTATACTTTCATTTCTATCATCTTCATTTATACCTTAAAGGGACACTTCACCCAAAAATGAATATTCTGTCATCATTTACGAGTCATTCGATCATTCGAGTTGTTCCAAATCTGTATACTGTACATTTCATTGTTCTGATGAACACAGAGAAAGATATTCGGAAGAATGCTTATAACCAGACCGATTTTGCCCCCCATTGACTCCCAGAGTAGGAAAAAATACAACGGTAGTCAAAAGTGTCCCAGAACTGTTTGCTGTCCTACATTCTTCAAAATATCTTCCTGTGTGTTCAACAGAACAAATAAAAATAAAAAATTTTCCTACTATGGGAGTCAAGATCTGTCTGGTTATAAGCATTCTTCCAAATCTCTTTCTCTGTGTTCATCAGAACAAAGAAATGTAAATGATTTTTGGGTGAAGTATCCCTTTAATTGTACTTTGTGTACAATGCAGTGATTTACGGTTTTGAGTTTTATAAAGAACTTTTACTAAAGTTGGGCTAAAAGCCTCTTCCCAAAGCAATGTGATGCTTCTTTCCAACCTAAAGCACAGAAATCCGGAGACCTGCTGCTGTTTAATAACCACAGATTTAAAGCCGTGCCTCAGACAGCCTGTGGGACGTCTTGTGATGAGATTCTAAGATGGATTCTGTAATGAAACCTCTCTCTCTCTCTCATTACAGCACTCATATGGAGACATCTCTAAGCGTGTAGGTCTCAGAGAAAAGCTTCAATGTAAGAGTTTTTCCTGGTTTTTAAAGAACGTCTATCCAGAGGTGTTCTTGCCTGATCTCAATCCACTGCAGTTTGGCGCGGTGAGTTTGTGTGTGTTTTAGGATTTCTCTCTCTCTCTCTCTCTCACCGCAGCGTGTCGTGTCTGACTGCTGTGATTTCCCACCATGCTGTAGATGCTGGTGAAAACACGACTCTGTGTTTATACAGCTTTCATGTTACGACACAACAATCCGTTTGACTTCCTCTCCTCCCTTCTCTCTCTCTCTGTCTCTTCAGATCAAGAACATTGGTAAGGATGGATGTCTGGACGCTGGAGAGAATAATGAGGGAGGAAAGTCTCTCATCATGTATCCCTGCCACGGGATGGGAGGAAACCAGGTACAGGAACAGTGTGTTCTCTACATGAACCAATGCTGTGAGAGGGAAGTTAGTCAGAAACGTATTTCGATGATCACTTTTTTCCCGCTGGTGGACAATTAAACATTGACAGTCAATCAAAATCCATTGCGCCTTAAGACCAAACACGCAAGGTTTGAAAAGATTGGCGACATAATTCACCGTCCACGGTCAAACAACAGCTCTGGTCTCATTATTTGTTTCACGGAAGAATGAAATTAAAAACAAGGTCAGTGCGACATGGGAGTGCATGATCTCAGAATTCTCATTAAGGGGGAGCTGCTCCTTTAAGGCGACGTTCTATTGCGTTTTCCTTTAAAAACGCATACCTTTTGCTACGGTCACACCTGCCGTTTACACCGATCCGGCGTTATCGACCCCCCAAAACGGAGACTTAAAGATGTTTTTCAGCAGCACCCATGAATATCCAGGCTAATATCGCTATATAAATGTGTTTGACATGTTGCATCGTTTTTTCTCTGATCTTACAGTATTTTGAGTTTTCAACCCATCATGAGATCAGACACAACATTCAGAAGGAACTCTGTCTGCAGGCGGCCGAAGGAGTCGCCAAATTAGAGGACTGTCAGTATAAAGGACACGACAGTAAGACAGGACCACAGCAGAAATGGGAGATAAGAAAGGTAGAAAGACATTTTAAAGGCTCTCTCTCTCTCTCTCTCTCTCTCTCTCTCTCTCTCTCTCTCTCTCTCTCCCTC